>NW_022589743.1:22308159-22392367 GCF_004348235.1 Phoca vitulina
GAAAAATAAGAACAAGATTTATAAGATTTATTTTAGTGGGGGGGAGAATCTCAAGCAGACTCCCCGCTGAGTGTGGAGCCTAACACGCGATTTCATGACCCTGAGATCGTGACCTGAGCCCAAATCAAGAGTTGGACCCTTAGCCAACTGAGACACCCAAGCACCCTGGGAAAAAACATTTACTTTCCATTTGTGTTTTTTAAAAATCAGGTTACAAAATACTTGAAGACTTCTAAAAGTCATTATCAGAAAAGGCATAATAAAAAAAATAAAATATCTGAAGGAATTAATGTAGAAATCAAAACTGCATGCAATTCTCCCAAATTCTCATATCACAACAGATGATAACATAGGTAATATTAAGCATATTAAAAGTGGCTTGTCACTACCACAGTGTATACAATTAATCCAAATTACACAGTTAAGATTTTAAAGTTTTCATTCCTGTAAATATTTCAGCATGTTTACATGAGCTCTTTTAAAATAGCTTCTAAAAAGGAGGTCCTGTAATGACTTGCACTCCTAAAGTTATTTTAAGATTTTATTGCATACTTATTAATTGCAATTTAATTCATTAAGATACAAGGTATCGGGGCGCCTGGGTGGCTCAGTCGTTAAGCGTCTGCCTTCAGCTCAGGTCATGATCCCAGGGTCCTGGGATCGAGCCCCGCATCGGGCTCCCTGCTCGGTGGGAAGCCTGCTTCTCCCTCTCCCTCTGCCTGCCGCTCTGCCTACTTGTGCTCTCTCTCTGTCAAATAAATAAATAAAATCTTTAAAAAAAAAAAAAAGATACAAGGTATCAATTTAAGTGTGCTGGTAGCATTGAAAATAATTGGTTCATGGAACAAGTATTTACTTGCAAACAACATATTTAGTTCCAAATTAAATTCTAATACTAAAGGAAGACAAAGGATATTTCAAGTTCTTTCCTGTACTTTCTGGGGTACTTCGTAATTCCAGTTCCTGAATTGTTCCTGGGTTCTGCAGCATGAACTGTCTTGCTTATTAACTATAAAGGACTTATTCCAAGAATGAATGAATATTTAGGAATTCTATTAATATAACTTAGCACATTAGGTCAAATGAGAAAAACCATAAGATTATCTAAAGAGATGTTAAAAAGGATTTGATAAAATTAACGTTTTTAGTAAACTAGGATTAAAAGATGCTTCCCTTATTTACTCCTTAGGTGGGCTTTTACATATATATATATAGTATTCAAGTTGGTAGGCCCTTACCTCAACTTGGCCTTGCCTGAATTTCATATTGAACAAAACCCTCCAGTATTTCTTCTAGCATGAGGCTCCCACTTTATAATGCAGATACCAATTCTCTTTTCTTTTCCTTCTTTCCCTCCTTCCTCCCTTCTTAAAAGTCCCTTTGGCCATTTCAGTAGGAATTTTGAAGAGGATAATGTCAAACTCATATTTTTGCATTAGAAGTGCCAAATCCAAATCTTAACTAAATTGAGTTCATATCCTGGTTCTGCCAGCTACTAGCCATGTGATGTTGAACATTACTTAATCTCCTTGAGCTCATCCATAAATACAGGCACAACAATAGCATCTATCTAATAGGGTCACTGGAAAGATTACATGAGAGATAATATAGGAAAAGCACTTGGCATGACTTAGCTACTGATGTTACTCTGCTGCTGCTGTTGTTGTTAATAATACGATAGTAATAATAATCTCCCTATTAGATGTAAAAGACTTATAAATTTGCATTAAATTCTCTTTCAAAGAAACTTGCTATCTAGGGAAATTTTGCTTCTATAAAATTGTAAGTGTTTCACTTCTAAGAGACAACTTTGTATTCCCTATATAACTCTGAAGTATTGAGCTCACAGTGAGTCATTCGTTACTATTTATTGTACCCTTACTATGTATTAAGCAATTTTCTGGGTGCTGAATTAGCTACAGTAAAACTCTAAACAAAAAGGGAAAGATAACTGAACAGGTTCCATAATTGTTTTTGTGTTTTATGGATACAAAAACCACAAAAATAAGGATATGGCTCTGTGGAAATATGCTCCTTTGGCTAAGTATTGTTCGGAGAAAAACAGGGGCTAAGATTGTTGGTAAGGAAAACACATCCATATATAACAAGAAGTCTCAATCCAGAACAGCTTCTAAACAACAATTATAGTAATAAAATGTTGCAATCTTTGTATGGAATGTATGATGCAAGGACTCATGTACTAAGAAGGATGTTTTGAAGAGTGTTAAAATCTAACTTGTGCAGTTACCTAACAATCTGCAAGCAGAAGTCTTAAGAAATAATCCTGCAAGAGTCAAAATCTGTTGTTACTGTTAAGTGTTTTTTATTCTATTCTTGTTATAGTTTATGTGATTTTTAAGAAGCAGAAAACACTATTACATTTCTTTTATCTTTTATTTTTTCATTTATATTTCCTCCCTCAACTTTTTTGGGGGGTTCTAAGTGAACACAATGCAGTTGTTCTTAAACAAACAAACAAACAAAACACTAGAGATTTTGAAAATATACTAATAGACACCAAACCATAAAATATGTGTGTACCTTAAAGCCTGGTGAACACTTTGGGACTGAGAGCTTTTAGCCCTTTAAAGGCCAAGGCAAGTCGTAGGTCTTATTTATCCTGACACTTAACATGCAGCTGGACTGACAAAGCGATTTCACAGTCTAATGATGACCTAAGTGAGATAACCCTCTCTGCAGTCCCTAACCCCAATTACACATTTAAAAACCTTTTTCCTCCCTTCCTTCCCCCCTTCTTCCCTCCTTCCATTACATCCCTATGACTTACTTATTTTTATAACTGGAAGTTTGTGCCTTTTGACTCCCTTTACCCATTTTGCCCACACTTTCCTCCACCTCTGGGCAGCCACCAATCTGTTCTCTGTGTCTATGAGCTTGGTAAAAACCATGGTTTCAATATATAATATATGCATGTGGCAAACAAAACTCAGAAGGTGTCAAGGAATATTTAAGTTTTCCTCCCATCCCTGCCCTCCCACCTCCTAATTCTCCACAACTCCATTCCCAGAAGTAATCACTATGTGAGTTTCTTGGGTATCTTTTCAGAGATACTGTATGTATATACAAGGATATATACATAGCCTTTCTCTCAAAATATACAATGAAAGCACACTACACCTATTTTTCTGTCATTGCCTTTTAAACCTATCTTTGTTTCACTATTTTAAAATAATATAACACAAAATTTACCACCTTAACCATTTTCAAGTATAGAGTTCATTAGTATTAAGTATATTCACATTGTTGTTCAACCAATCTCCAGAACTTTTTCATTTTGCAAAACTAAAACTCCATGTCCATTAAAAAACTCATTTCCCCCCATAGCCCCTGGCAAACCCTACTCTATTTTTATGAATTTGATTACTCTAAATACTTCATATAAGTGATATTATGCAGTATTTGTCTTTTTGTGACTGGCTTATTTCACTTAGCATGTCTTCAAGGTTTATACATATTATAGTATGTGTCAGAATTATTTCCCTTTTAAGGCTGAATAATATTCCATTGTATATATACATACCACATTTTGTTTATTCATTGGTCAGTAGGTATTTATTTCAGTATTTTTGGTCACTGTTATTCCATTGTATAGATGTTCCACAACTCAGTTAATCAGTCTCCTATTAGTAGACTCAGATTACTTGTAATTGTATTCATATTTTAATTTGCTGTAACAAAATACCTTAAAATTGACGACTTAACATAAATTTATTATCTTTATAGTCAAGAGGTCAGAAGTCCTAAAATCAAAGTGGTGGCAGATCCACGTTCCTTCTGGAGGATCTAGAGGAGTTTTACAGCTCCCTCTCCCCCACTAATCCCTAGGACTTCATAATGTGACTGTATCTTGAGATATGGTCTTTAGAGAGGTGATTAAATTAAAATAAGGTTTATTAGGGTAGGTCCTAATACCTAATACAGTATGACTGGTGTCCTTATAAGAGGAGGAGATCAGGACACAGACACACAGAGAGGAAAGACCATGTGAAGACAGAGATAAGACAGACATCTACCAGCCAAGGAGAGAGATCTCAGGAAAAAAAATCAACCCTGCCAACAACTTAAATTCTGACTTCTAGCTTCCAGAACTATGGGAAAATTAATTTCTGTGGTTTAAGCCACTAGTCTATGGTACTTGTTTTGGCAGCCCTGACGAACTAATACAAGGAGAATCTGTTTCCCTGCCTTTTCCAGCAACTAGAGACCACCTGCATTCCTTGGCTTGTGGCTCCCTTCCTCCATCTTTAAAGTCAGGGAAGATGGGTTGAGTCTTTCTCATATTTTATCAGTCCAACCTCTTCTCTGTCTCCCTCTTCCACTTTCAAAGGCCCTGGTAATTACATTGCCACCCATTCCAACAATCCAGAATAATCTGCCTATTTTAAAGTCATCTAATTGGAAACCTTAATTCCATCTGCAATCTTAATTCCCCCCTTACCATGTAACATAATATATTTCCAGGTTCATAGCTGATTAAATGACGACTCTCTGGGGGCATGATTCTGTCTACCACAGAATCTTCTTTTCTATAAGTTTTACTGGGGAAAACAATTGTTCTATAGATCCCAATATTCATACCAGTATAGTGGGAAGCACAAACACTACAAGCTATATACTTTGCACAGAAAGAGGATCCTAAAAAATTGGTAGCAGCAACAGCAGAATGTTTGAAATTGCTTTTTCTGGATGACGATTTAAATTTGATTCAACCACAGTATCTCACACAGGCCTTTCTGGAATCAATGGTACAGATCTGCAAGATAATTGGCTAGTATTAAGGATATAATCTATGGCCATTGAAGGACAGCAGTAATTAGACTGAGTGACCTAGAAAGTTTAAATCAGGATGAATTGGTGGTTCCTTCTTCTCAGCATCCACAGTTTTTTGTACATATATTTTCTAAGCCTTATCTCACTCTATCACAATTAATTCTATATATATTGTTTCCCTCCCTCTAGACTGTTTCTCAACTTGTATCTCCAGGGCCTGGCACACACTAAGCATTCAATAAATGTTCAGTGAATGAGTGACTTACTACTAGTTGGTGCAATTCTTCCTTGTTGTCAATAACAATCACACAAACTGAAGATGAGTTATAATCTTTGTGTGTAGCTACAGTTAAGAGACCAATAGTCTTCTCCAAACACATGATGTCTGTCCTTTAATTAGTCATAGTAGCAACAGCTCCTACTGAAGAGCCAACTGTTACATGAGACACTGCCTCCCTTAGGCTCCAAGTCAGCATGGAGGCTTTAAGCCAAAAGGGCATCTTCATTTCTCAGAGCTACTTAGAAAGCTGGCTTGTCAGTGGCTGATGAAGTCCAGGTATTCATACCTTGATACTCCCTAACTTTGGCTTGCAATTTAGCCCATCTCACCTGCAGAGGTATTGTTGCTTTTCACTCTTTTCATGTACCATGTAGCTATTTTATAGTAAGCATCACAAGCATGTTTCCCCCCTCACTACTCCCCTCAGAAGGAATAGGATTTCTCAGTGTAAATCTTATCCATCCTTCAAAGATCACTCAAATCCCAGAATTTCAGGAAGCTTCAAAATGATAACTTCAGCCTCACTCATCTCCCTCTCCTCTGAGCCTTCATGGCCTTGGCAGAGTTGGCAAACTGTAGCCTGTTTTCTTTTCTTTTTTTTTTTTTAAAGATTTATTTATTTGACAGAGAGAGAGACAGCGAGAGAGGGAACACAAGCAGGGGGAGTGGGAGAGGGAGAAGCAGGCTTCCCGCGGAGCAGGGAGCCCGATGCGGGGCTCGATCCCAGGACCCTAGGATCATGACCTGAGCCAAAGGCAGACGCTTAACAACTGAGCCACCCAGGCGCCCCTGTAGCCTGTTTTCATATGGCCAGCAAACTAAGGATGGTTTTCACATTTTTAAAGGGTTTTTTTTTTTTTTTTTTTTAAAGCAAGGAAGAAAATGCAACAGAGACCATTTGTGGCCAGCAAAACCTAAAATATTTACTATCAGGCTTTTAACAGAAAAAGGTTGTCAACCCCTGCCCTAGAGCACACAATTCTGCCCAATGAGAAATTGCCTAGAATTGTCTCTAATCTTTAAGGATCATAGTCTTAGCTCCCTTTGGTAGACTTTCCCTGTTGTCTACCAACAGTCATCTCTCAACTCTCTCTCCTACCCACTAGTCCCACCACTGAAGCTGAGAAGCCATATACCTGCCTTTTTAGCCTTCCTGCAGTCCAGCATACAGTCATATACCCTCATCCTGGTTAACAGGACCTAAGCGCAAATCTGCTTGATGGAAAGATTTTCCACCCTGATAGAGGAGAATTGAGAAAAACCCTGCCCTTCCTCTGCCTTTGGCCATAGTGGTGCAAAGATACGAGGTCTATAGCTGTGACAGCCATTTTGTGACCTTGAAAGGAGAGGCTGAAAAATAAAAGGCAACATGCCAAGGATAGCAGAGCAGGAAAGATGAAAAGAATCCAGAACCTTGATAACTGCATTGAGCCACTGCCTTACCTCTGGGCTTTTTATGTTTAAAGGGTCACAGTTCACCCCATTTTTAATACAGTAGTTTGGTACTTTCAATGGAAAGGATCCTAACTCTCTAAGCAGATTTTATATAGTTGGAGAACAGGGTCCGTATCTTGTCTATAGTTCTATAGCATCCACAGGGCTGCAAATGTTGGGATCTGATTATTTTATAAGTAATGACTTTGGATAAAACTTATCACCCATGGAGTTTGAAAAGATTCTTGAGTGTACAAAGCAACAGAGGAGGCCAGCTTCTATGAAAATAACCGATGGACAACTACGATAATCAGAGCGTTTCACATATGTTATCTCATTTAATACTAAAACAACCTAGTGAAGTCACACACTCCAAAATCATTCATTAATTGCATGTGGCAGAACAAGGACTTTAACTGAGACCTCCTAGATACCAACATCCCTATTCTTTCACCTCCCCTCCTCTTCTAAGTCTTTCATCCCAAGTAACAGTGATAAGATTTAGAAGTCCCCCCTCCACCATTTTATTGAGATATAATTGATATATAACAGTATATTAAAGTATACAACATAATGACTTGATATAAGAGTATTTGTAGATTTAGAGGTTTTACTTTTTAATTCTTTGAATGATCACTTATGATAGTATCTCAGAGCCTATACAAATGCTACATTACTTGTAATAGCAAATTCACACCCTCACACAGAGATCATTTGAATATTTTTTTTAAAAGCCCACCAAACCCTGTCATCTCCTTGAGGTTTGGGCTTTGTTTTTTTTTTTTTTTCCTTCTCTTTTTTTGATATAACCATCTGTCCTACAAGGCATGTTTCTGAAATAGGAGAAAAATCCCTAAGCAGTGATTCTTAAAGTGTGGTCCCCACACCACCAGCAACAGCATCATCTGGGAACTTACTAGAAATGCAAATACTAAGGCTCCACCCTGGATCTACCAAATCAGAAAATGAGGGGGGGGGTAGGGCCCAGAAATGTGTTTTTAACAAGCTCCGCAGGTGATTCTGATAAACATTGAGGTTTGAGATACACTGGTCTAAAGTATTTGCATCTATAGATAACACTTAAATCACTGCTTTAGAACCAGAATGGTGTGATCACATCAGCCCTAGACTAGAGCTCTCTGTAGCAAAACCAACAAAAGGAAAGTGGTGAATTGCCAGTGAGATGTAAAAGCAGTCATTCATATATACAGATTATTCAATTTACATAAAGAGGCATTGTCTTTTAATGAATGCCTACATAGGTAACTAAAGTACCAAAGTGGATTCTGAAAAGTAATCATCCACAGAAGAACAAATTAATAAACAAGAAATAAGCAAGTTCATAAACACATGAAATAGCAAAGAAGCCAGTGGTAGGTGTTCAACCCTCACTGAAATCTCACAAAAAGAAAGAATAAAATAGCAGCAGCGACTCAGAACTTCCAGATCTGGAATCTCGAAATACAAAAGAAAACTTTCGGATTTCTGTCTCTAGTTGCTAATTAAGTGGCTCAAAACTGACATATAATCCATACAGAAATTATCTGTTTGTCTCATTTTAGGCAAACCAAATAATAATTATTTTCCATTTGGGGTTAGGCTTCTGCTATTAACAAGTTAGCTGCTTATTTCCCTCCTGTTCTGTGTAGGAGTTAAAAAAAACCAAAAACCTGTTCTGTCAACTTCATGAGCTGACAGCCGGCTAGCAAAACAAAGAGATACAGAAAGTTTAATGTTTGTTGAAAGCATACAATTCTTGTTGACCCCCATTTATTTGGTAAATCATCTTATGTATTATCTTTATGGTCATTAAAACCTTAGACTTCTAATTCTTTATTTCCCTCCTCAGACTAATGTATAAGAGCTATCTGTGGTTTACACATAGCCACCAATCAATCACCCCCAACCCCTGCCACACAAACACCTTTAAAAAATTTTTTTTGTGTAGCTTGGTTTGAAACCTTGCCTATGAAGTGAACTGGGTTTAGATACTAATGCGTATACCATGTAATATGACCACTCTGTGCTTCTGTAGAGTGTGCAAAGAAGTGAAGCTCTGTTACTCCTTTGGGGAATGCAGGTTTGAAGAGCAAAGAGAAGGCTATTTAGAGAAACTGGAGGAATTCAGAAAACAAGAATTTGAAGACAAGATGACACTGAGTAAGAAAGAAGAGAAAAGCCTCCCTTGGACAACTGTCTGGGTATGTGTGCCAGGAAAGAAAGACAAGTACAGAAAGATTGCTGTTACTGAGATAGAGTCCTGAGACATTACCAAGTCAGGTTTCAGATGATTGTGAAAAGAACAGTTTTTACTTAGAAGCAAAGATTAGACCTATTTCTCAGTGAGATTCCTTCTTTAATAAGTAAGAGAACTGAAAGACTGAGCTCTACTACCAGAGGAGGAATCCAGGTTGATTAGCAAGGAGGGCTAGAGACAGTTAAAATTAAGGGCTAACAAGCTGAACTGCGATTTTTTACTTGTAATTAATTTCCTATTTTGACCACAAGATCTCTTCATACTGCAGAAAGGTCATTTTTGCTTTCTAATTAATTGCCTGGACTATGATGAGAGAAGCTGCCCAGAAGGAGCTGAAAGGTTATAAACCTGGGGAATAATCTTTCCAGAAAATTCACTCCCTATTCTCTGGAGAAATAGTTATACCAACCATTAAAACTATCTGAGGGGAACATCACCTGAACACCTCTCTGGAGCTCTCCTTCCCTGATTCCACTCTCAACATGTACTAAGAATTACAGTCAGTTTTGGATCCGGTAGAGGTAGGGCTTACTTCTCAAAATCCTTTAATTCATAAAACTGTTAAAGTTAAGAAAAGCCCAATTATAGAATCTGCCCAAGTCTGTCTTCTTTTCCGCAGTCACCCACAATTCAGGGGCTGACATGATGGTGAGATTGCTAAACTCCTCCGGGAAACTCTCATGCTGGTAGGAGACAAGGTGATCACATAAAACTCAGTTTCCACCAGAAAATTTTGAGAAGGTTCCCTATCAAATATTGGTCATGGGCCAATGGTATTCCCAACTGACAAGAGCAAGGATACTAGAGACCCAAAAGAGGAGAGCATTAAGGAGGATGCAGAATCACAGAACTTGCAAGGGAAGAGCCACTCTGCTCAGGCCAGGATCAGCAGAGACCCTTGTGAACAAGACTCTCTGATGACTGCCACAGAAAGGAGTTCCTCTGAAAAAAAATTTGCAGAATATGATAAATTGCTTTTGACAGTGGCTTTTTCTCTAGAACAGAGACAAAATGCAGGAAGGTCCTCTGCAGAAATCAAAATCCATGTCAGCCTCTTCATAAACCCAGGCCGAGTAGAAATCAGAGCTCTTTTCATGAGCAGCAGGGCTAGATACTAAAGCACAGGAGTTTATGGTTGCGACTGTTCTGATCCTAGAGAAAAACCTGGAGTTTACGCATGGATTTCTTGCATGGGACATCAGTCACACAAGGAAAAATTCCAGGCCCAGGCAATGCCCCTGAGGAAACAGTGACAAGCGTCATGTCCTACAGACATCAGTCAGATTCTGAGAGGCAGAGCTGTCTGAGCCTGGGCAGAACTGTCAGAAACTGGATGTTCTAGCAGAAAACCCCGCCTATGAGGATAATTTCTCTGAAAGAAAATGTTCATTCCATATGGGGAAAA
Organism: Phoca vitulina; assembly: GCF_004348235.1. Lineage (NCBI taxonomy): Eukaryota > Metazoa > Chordata > Mammalia > Carnivora > Phocidae > Phoca > Phoca vitulina. The sequence goes on from NW_022589743.1 coordinate 22,318,327, forward strand.
ATCTCAGATCTTTCTCATGTTAACATATCCTCTGAAGCGGATGGTCTCTGTTTCTCATAACCAAGAAAATTCTTTCCAAATATACTAATTTCTTCTAACTGAAAAGCCGCTGACTTGGGAGTTGTCCTAGCTCATTCTGTTATTCTCACTATTCCCGCTGTCTAGATGGAGAACAAATATTGGCACGAGAACAACATTGGTATTCTTCGTTGGTAATTAAGCCATGTGCATCTCAGAAAATTATCATTTAAAATACAATAATGTAGGGTGCCTGGGTGGCTCAGCTGGTTAGGCATCCAACTCTTGATTTTGGCTCAGGTCATGATCTCAGGGTCATGAGGTCAAGCCCTGCATGGGGCTTGCACTGGGCATAGAGCCTGCTTGGGATTCTCTCTCTTCCTCTCCCTGTGCCCCCCCCATCACCGCGTGAAAAAAAAACCCCAGAAAACAAAAAACAAAACGATAATTTACTCTCATCCCTTTGCTACAACAAGATAATTCCATTAGGAAGGGACCAACCCATCAGGAAATGCAATGGAACCCTACACCCTCCAGACACTTTAAATTTGGAAACCACTGTCTGTCAGTTCAGATCACTGTCATTGGCTCATGTGGATTTGTCAAAGGAAGGTGGTTAGAAAGATTCAAAGTAAAAATCACCCTACTGTAATAGTACTTCCACTGGGAGTTAGAAAACAAAACCTCCATTACTGAAACCTCAACTTTTAGACCCAAATTGAGTAGAAATCAGACTACACAGTGCCACAGAATAAAACTTCCTCTGATTAAAAGTGTCTAGTTTCCAATTTCTGAAGCAATGTCCTTTCTTCTCTAATCCTCAACTAACTGCAAACTAAGATGAATGGGTAGACCCCTCTCATGTTTGAAGCTCTGAATTGTCTGCTTGAAGGATAAGAAACAGTTTCATATTTTGACAAAAAGATCACTTGTGGTTAGAACTCATACAAGTCCCCTCTCCAAGGACTGCTCATAATTTACACCTAGTAAGTAATACCATTAAGTATGCCCAGTTTCCTCAATTCCAAATAATCAAACGAAGATACTTTCTAATCTTCTTACTGAAATAGTTTCTCAGGTTTCTGTGCATGTTTTAGCATTAGTGTTTGACAAATTTCCTTAGCTAGTTATTTCCTACTTACTCCTAAATCTATAATAGGCCTGATAATTTTGAGAATAAATAAAGAAGCATTGTCCTTTCCAGCACTATAGAATCTTACAAAGGAAGTTAGCACTTCCTTTGAAATTTTGAAAGTTTTGGTGTGTTTGGGAGGAATGTGTAGTTATATTCCCTGTCCCACTCGGCCAATGGACAGCTGGGAATCTCAAAAAGCAGACACCATATTCATGTGCTCCCAGCAAGACCCTTGGCAACAAACCACAGTGTTTCAAAGTCCCCTAAATGCCGTAATCAACCAGCATCTACTCATTTCTTCAAACTGCAGGCTGAGACCCATGAACAGCTTGTGAAATCAATTTAGTGGTTTGCAGCAACATAGCTTTTTTTTTTTAAAAGTGAATAGAAAAGAGAGTACACTGCATAAAGAGGAAGAACTGTTTCATGAAACTTGTTTTAGATATGTATGTGTGTGCACCTAAATAAGCACCAATACAAGCATAACACCTATCCAAGCATAACAAGTCATCATGTAAAACATATTTCTTACATGTGGACCTCCATCACAAGAACTTGAAACCTACTCCTCTAGACCACAAATTTCAAGAGGAAAAAGATCAAGTGTATCTAATCCACTCATTACTGTATATCCAGCAATTACACACAGTGCCTGGCACTTAGAATAGGCACTCAAGAAATACCTGTTGGCTGACTATTCAATATGCATTCTTATATTATTAATACTGTGGTCCATAAATAAAAATTTGAATTGAATCCAAGTAATTAGAAAATATTTTTTATGAAGGCACTAAAAAATAACATTTGATTAGTAAATTTAATTTACTTCCTCTTTCACTTGCCCTCTAATTGATGTGCTAAACAATTGGTAAATCTCAGCAGGAAGTAAGAGAAGGCAAGACCTTGGGAAATAAGAGAAGGCAAGAACTTGGGAAACAACAAACTAAATGATCACCCCCAGGATATATTAGATCAACACGGGCCTATGATCTTATTATATATGTACATATGCTGACATAATATGCACAGACCTGTACAGTGGGAAAAGCACTTAATTTGGAATCAGAAACATAGTGACACAAAACACAAAGGCTAACTGGCCTTTGATGAATTATTTCAACCTCACTGAGCCTAGTTTCCTCAACTGGGAAGACCAGTTGTGACAACTATAAATGGTTACTAAAAAAATTAGTGTAACTTGTAGAATACAGGAGAAAATCTTTGTGGCAATGGGTTAGGCAAAGATTTCTTAATGGCACAAAAAGCATGAACCAAAAAGAAAAAAAAAATTATAAGATAGATTTCAAAAAAAATTAAAAACTTGCTCTTTGAGAGACACACTTAAGAATATAAAAAGTAGGGGCACCTGGGTGGCTCAGTCGGTTAAGCATCTGCCTTCAGCTGGGATCATGATCTCAGGGTCCTGGGATCGAGACCCATGTCGGGCTCCCTGCTTCTCCTTCTCCCTCTGTGCTCTCTCTCTCACTTTCTCTCTCTCTCACTCGCTCTCACTCTCTCTCAAATAAGTAAATAAAATCTTGACAAAGAAAAGAATACAAAAAGTAGCTACAGACTGGGAGAAATATTTGTGAAATATGTCTGACAAAGCATTTGTATACAGAATATGTAAAGAATTCTTACAACTAAATAAGAAGAATAAAAAATAGACAAAAGATTTGAACAGACCCTTCACCAAGAAAAGATACAGACAGCAAATAAGCACATGAAAAGACACAGCCAGGTATACCATTTATCGAAGGAAAAATAAATAAAGCACAGATCATTATATAACATTAAAAGATGAAAAGAATCCTTTCTGAATTTTTGCCCAGATTGTAAACTACTAATTTAGTCAACTCTTTGAGGGCAAGGACAATGTCTTCATAGAATAGGAACTCGATAAATGTTTAAACCTGGTGCATTGTGAATGAGTTTAAAATCATAATGCTATTTAAAATGCCAAACATTAATGTTTTAAAAAGTGCAGAGCAGTATTTAGGACGGTAGCAAGTTGAATAAACGAACTCCTTAGAATTCTGTAATTGCCTTGAACTATGAATGGCAATAAAGAAATAATTTAAAATGCTGAATTAAAGTTACTGCCCATCACTGAAAAGTAATCATTACTGAAAATAATCATTTAGCATTTTCATTGCCATTTTTACTTACGTAAAGAAAAATATTTTAAAGTCATCTCTGGTCAGCTAACTATATGATCTCTATTTCTTTTCAGGTTTGGTTTTTAAGAGTGAACCCTTGGGTCACATCCAAGCTTTATGTTTACTTAAAACTATACTTTCCCTTTGGCCCAGCAACTATGTTTCTAGAAATTTACTGTAATTATGTGAAATGACCTTTTTCTTATGTTATTTATTGCAGCATTTATTCTAATAACAAAAGCTTAGACACTGGTTAATTAATCATGGTACATCTATGCAATGAAATCCTATCTAGGAAGAATAAAAACAAGGGAGGTTTTTATGTATTAATATGGAATATTTCTGGGACGCCTGGGTGGCTCAGTCGTTAAGCGTCTGCCTTCGGCTCAGGTCATGATCCCAGGGTCCTGGGATTGAGTCCCACATAGGGCTCCCTGCTCAGCGGGGAGTCTTCTTCTCCATCTCCCTCTGCTGCTCCCCCTGCTTGTGCTCGCTCTCTCTCTCTCTGACAAATAAATAAATAAAAATCTTTAAAAAAAAAAAAATGGAATATTTCTAAGTTAGACTAAGTGGAAAAAAGCAAAACTATTATGTATAATGTGGTACCATTAGTGTAAAAGAGGGGAAAGGCACACACACAACACACACACACACACACACACTGCTTATCTATGCATAGAGTATGTCTGGAAAGAGTCACAGAAAACTAACAGCATTAGTTAATTAGTTGTATGTGAAAAGGAGAATTGGATGGCTGGGAAACAGAAGGAGGAAGACTTTTTCACTGTGTGCCCTTTACAACTTTTTGAATTTTGAATCTTATGAATGTACAATCTAGTTTAAGAAATTAAAATTTAAAAAACTTAAAAATCAAATAATAACAATGAAAGAATTTACTTAGCCTTTCAGCATAAGTAAACCCCAGAAAAAAAAAAAGATTTGATTAAATGCCGACACATCTGAGTGAGGATACTGACATATGTCACAGAGGCACCTATCTGGGCTTGTGTGAGTTCCTTTAATGACATGGAATAGTGATACCATAAACCCGAAATCTGTATGTGCCATCATTCAGACACTGATTTAGCAAATTCCTACTGGAATTACCATTGTCCATTTGATAAAAATAATAGTTATCCCTGAAAGTTTCTCTTCATTACCTGTAACTTTTATCTCAACACAAAATGAAGAACTAGGCTTTCTTATAATAGATATAATATAAATGAAGTCTGGGCATCCGCAAAGGTCAAATCCGAATCTTCCATGGGTAAACCCTAATTACATACAGGCTTCTAAACATGACAACAAAATAGGGGGCCAACTAAAGCAGTATCAAGACTTTCTGAAGTTGTGAGATTCCCTTCAGCACTTCTAAAACTTCTCACATGAGAAAGAAGGGAAGCAAAATATGGAATTTTAGGAATGAAACTCTGGCTAACAGGGTTATAGGGCATCTGAGAAGTCACGGGATAGGTCTGACTTTCTCAGAGGGGAGCTGCCTTTTTTTTTTTTTTTGAATATTCCCAACATCTGCTATTAAAATTAGTTCTGCACAAATGTTTGCAGATGCAGAGCCGCTGGCAGTCTTGCCTGCATTTTGCCCATTGGTGGATCATAAGCAAGTCACTGAAGTAGGGCTAGTGAGTTTTCCATTTGTGTTCCAGTGTTTTCAGAGAACTGGCAAATTTATGTATTGGAATACTGGATTCAGAATGTTAATGTTCTACTGAACACTGGTTAGAGCTTGAGATATTCTAGCAGAATTGAAAGTTTACATCTATTCTCTCAAGATAGTAAGATTTGAAAATATACTCTCTTGCAGCCATTTGTAAGCAAATTTTTTTCACGCCAGTGTGGAATAAAGATATACTATTCTATTTACACTAGTGCGTTCTGATTCATTTGATTTTTAAAAAAGAAATCAGAAAATAAACATGTCCTACTCCATTAGTTAAAAAAATGCAAAATAGAAAAGGATACAATTTTCATCCTTCAGACTGGCAAAGATAAGAGGCTATAAATGTTTCCAAAACTATTAAAGAAAAGAAAAAGAGGAACTTGCACACCAATGGCTGGGAGTGTAAAATGGTAAAATTTTTCTGAAAAGTAATAGGACATTGTATCCAAAACCTTGAAAGTGTTCATTATCCTGAACTCAGTAAATTCCAGAATTCATTGTAAAGAGACAATCAGAGATGTATATAAAGATTTATGTACAAAATATTCCCTACAGAATTATATATAATGAAACCCAAATGTCTAACAGGTAAATAGCTAAATTATAGCACACTAAAATGAATATCTTAGTAAAACACAGGGAGAGTCTTATTGCAGCCAAATCCTTTAATAAGTCTAAATCATTTTTTTAAAACAGAAAAACAGTGATGGAAAGCAATGGTCTATTAGATACGCTTGCTTTTGATTTTTAAAGTATGGAAGGATAAAATTATTTCTTTTTAATTACGTGAATGTTGGTTTTAGACCTATTTCAGCTCTGATTCTCGAAAATTGAGAGTTACATCTTTAAGTTTGTTTTAACATCTCACAATTAGAATTGGTGACTATTAGTACCCACACAGTACAACATTAGCACAAAGTCTTGGCTCCCATCCAATAAACAATACAATAGCAACAATAAAAATCAGTGTGTATGCCTATGCCTAGATCCTACATGGAAAAATAAAGGCCAAATCTCCTTCCCACCCCAAAACACTTAATGATATTTACATAAGGTTAGGTGGGTACAGGAACAACTAAAGAAGGGGGGGTGGGCTAGTGTTCTCTAGTGATATGGAGCACAGGCGGGCTTCCAGTGGCATGTGAAAATTCTCGGTGGCCTAAAAGGTATTTTTTTTGGCATAGTAAAGTGCAAGTAATAAGTCTCTCAAATACTTCATGTTTGAAAGAAGAATTTAAATAATTTCGGTGAGTTTCAGAGCTACAGGGTCAAAAAAAAAACAAGCAAGCAAGCCAACATGTAAGCAAAACAAAATATCCATACTTAATAATGGGTTACCTAAAAAAAACAAAACAAACAAACAAAAAAATACCAAGAGACATGAAATTGAGTAGGATGGCTTTTAACATGATTTTTTAAATAAACCGTTTAAAATGTATAACAGGCTCAAAAACCTCTAAAGAAACATGTGGAACAAATACATAGAGATAAGAAATATATTTAAAGAAAGAAAGAAGAACCAAGGTCATATATCCAGAAGAAAAGTTGGGCTTTTTCATCATTACCTACCAAAAACATCAGCTTCTACTGTTAATATAAGACATGTGACTTGAATAGAGCAAATTTTAAATAGTTGGAAAGTCCAATTCAAGGGAAGGTCCTCCCTACCCCATCCCCTTTATGTTCTGGTTTTATAAGAGGTTACTGACAAGAACACAAATGGACTGATTTATAAACAAGCTTCTAGGAAAAGTTCTCCAGAGATTTCATATTTGGCCCAGTTTCTTCCACTTTCCACATCTATACTCCCTCTAAAGAGAAATGTTCAAAATAATGGCTGCTTTCCAGAAAAGTTTATGAATGTACCTAAGAAAGATATTTAATTAAAAGGAATTTTCAGATTAACACTTTTAACTAAAAAAAAAAAATCATTGGGTTTGTTTTATTTATTGGCTTTATGAGTTGTGAAAAAAGAACAAAGAGATGCAGAATTCTCATTGTCAGATAACATGTAACTGGGCCAGAAAATTAAGTTAACTAGAATGTTGCAGCCTCTCAAAAGATAAAGGAATTGGTCTTGAGCTTTCTTTTCTTTCTCTAAAACTCTCCCCCGCCAAGTGATCTCATTAGTCACAGGACTTTAAATATCAGCTGTTCACTGATGATTCCCAAATGTATATTCCTAGCTCCAAACCTCTCCTCTAAGGTCCAGACTCATATATTCAATTATTTGTCATCTCTGCTGGGGGTCTCACCATCATCTGTAGACTCCCCAATCCAACACCCACTCCCTCCCCCAAATCTGCCCTGGCCTAGAATTCCTTATCTTAGATAATGGTACAAACATACACCTCAGCTGCTATAATCAGAAAGTTGGAGGGGCGCCTGGGTGGTGCAGTCAGTTAAAGCACTCTTGGTTTCAGCTCAGGCCTGATCTCAGGGTGGTGAGATCAGGCCCCATGTCTGGCTCCAAGCTTAGTGCAGAGTCCACTTGAGCTTTTCTCTCCCTCTGCCCCTCCCACTCTTGCGCGCTCTCTCTCTCTCAAATAAATAAATATATCTTAAAAAGAAAGAAAGTTGGAGTCATGTTTGACATATTCCTTTGCCTCAATCTCTATCCAACCTATCAGGAAGCTCTACAGGTTCTATCTCAAATCTATCCACTTCTTGTCTCACCCGCCATGGCCTCCCTACTGACAGCCTGTTTCTACCCTATCTCTTACAACCTGTTCTCTCTACAGGAACCAAAGCCATCTTTTGAAAGCAGAAATATGGTCCCACCCTGTTGAAAACCTTTCAGTGGTTTCTCTATATCTCTCGGGAAAAATAAAATAAAATCCAAACTTCTAAATTCTATAAAGCCTCACATAATCTGACCCTGGCGTACTTCTCTAATTTCCTCATTCTGCCCCGCTGTATGTTGATCCAGCCATACTGGCCTTCCTGATTCTCAAACATGTCAAACTTCCTCTACCTCAGAACCTTTGAACATGTCATTCTCTTTGTTTAGACCACTCTCTTCCTTGTTTTCCTGTGGCTGACTCCTACTCATTCTTCAACCTCACTAAGTTTGACTTCTTCAGGGAAGCCTTTCCTAAGCTCCAATCTAAGCACTACTTCTTATTTGTTTCAGTCATAGAATTACCAGTTTGTAATTATAAATTTGTGTACATGCTTAATTTTATCTTCACTACTATGTAGAGTAAGCTTCATGAGAGAAGGAACTATGTCTGCTTTATTCATCAATACATATTTATTGCCCTAGCACAGTATGTGACATATAGTAGATGCTCAATACACATTTTTAGAACAAAGATTTTTAAAAAGCAACTGGAAAAATATATGGAAACAAGGAGCAGATCAAAAAAATCAGGGCTGCAATACATCATACTACCTTACTCAGCATTCAAATTTCTTCCAGATTTCTACTATAGTAGATAATACATATTAAATGAATTATTAATCATAAGTATCAGAGAAGGCATATGCAAAAAAAGATGAGATGACATCTAGCCATATACTACTAAGTATATTGCATGATTATAACTAGTATCTACTATGATTGTAACTAGTAAACAAATTAAAGGTGAGGATACTTATGATCTCAATGATCTGAGCTACATAAATTATGATTAGGCAGAAAAATAAGCTCAAAGCAGCAAGTGAACAATTGAAAAAGTTTGACTGGCTGATTTCCTGATGTCAATCATAGGAAATCTTAAGTATAGCATTTGGTGTTATTTTGCATAATTATACAAATTGTACAAAGTGGTGGCTAAATTACATGAATGTCCACTAAACTTCATGTCTACACATTTTATTTTTAAAAACGTGTGGAGTATCTGTTGTTTTTTTTTTTCAGGAGTATCAGTTTTAAAATTCCAAGGTGAAAAAGTCTAAGAAGTAAAATATGATGACTATGCTTTCCAAACAAAAAAAAATCAGAATGTACATTGATGAATATTTAAAACTAAGAGTATTAAAAATTCATAATTATTATCATTTCCATATTACAAATAAGGGTACAGGATTCATGTAATTTACCCAAGATAAGTATAAGAGAATCAATATTCAAAATAGGTTTTTCTGAGAAGTGCATGCTGTTCCCACTTTGTTACAATGCTTTCCACTGTTCATTTATGTCAATATTAATCAAGTACTATGTGCTATTGTGATTAAATGGGTATTAGAAAGGAAATTATAACTTGTCCTTAAAGCTAACAAATACTTCCAGAATTAAACTAAACCTAATGAGAGAGAGAGAAAGAGGGAGAAGGAGAGAGAGAGAGAGACTACTTGAAACAAAGAGGATCAACTGTGTCATTTTCTTTGTTAGATCTGCTCCAACAGCATGTGACATTCAGTTGAGACCTCTGGCCCATCAGAAAGTTATCAAAACAAGATGCATTGTTTCCAAGTCCCAACCAAGGACCATGAAAATAAAGCTGGTGAAAGCAATGCATAAATATAATGTTGGATATTCTAAATTTTGACACCTAAAGATGTTAGAGAATAGAATGTTAGAAAAATGAAGACTGTTTTCAAAAACTTGATGTTACAAAATAATTGTTCTTCAGAATCAAATAAAAAAATAAAATACAAATCAAGTACAAAGCCACAATTAATATACTTATGCACATGTTGCTAGGATAAAAAGCCCACTAGTCATTCATCCATCCATCCATCCATCCATCTGTCCAATATCCACCTGACTAGCCGGCCATCACATACCGCTGAGTGCCTGTTTAAAAGGACACTCTGCTGCACAGTATATAAGGATGAATCGAATGTGGATTTCACTATTATGTAGCCTTCAGTTTAGTACTAGAAGGAAAAAATAATTAGAAGGTACAAAGCAGAGGTTACTTTCTGCTTAAGGATTAGGGAGGGCTTTGTGGAGGAGAGGTGTTTGAACCAGGCCTGGACACACAAAAAAATATGTATGGAAATGTGAGGAGAGTGCACTCGTCCATTCTGTCTGGGTAGAGGCAGCAGGCTGAATACTGTAGAGGGGCTAAACGGAATCCAGGCTTCATCCTGGTATCCATTATTCTGCTATTAACTTAGCCCACTTAATTCATAAATGCTGAGATACTTTCCCACTTGTAACCATAAAATGGAGCTAGTATCACCTTCCTTCTTGACTGGGATTTTGTGAGAAGTAATTAATATGTACAAAGGAGTAATATTCTCAGAGGAAGTTTCTTTTCCTGGATTTTAAAAGGCAGAAAATAATTTTACACATTACATTTTCTTTCCTAGTTTCACCTTAATAAGTCTTGCATGAGCCAAAGTTACTCTAGCCAATCTAATGAATAAAACTAAGATAATTCCACAAAGTATCACAGAATCCTTTGCCTCCTCCAATCTATGTCCTAACCTTACTAAGCTAGTGACAGAGGTAAGACACAGCAACTGCCTGGGAGGTGAAATAGTGACATAGAAAATACACTCAGGTGAATTAGTTTGCTGCCACCAGACTATAAGCTTCTTTTTTTTTTTTTCTTTCCCCCAGACTATAAGCTTCTTAACATAAAAGAAAGTAATTCTCAGAAACTGGAAGGGTCATTACAGATGGATTTATTTCAACTTACACAGATGATGGAACTGAAGTTGAGAGAGTTCTAATGATCTGCTCAAGACTGCCCATCCAGTTAATGGCAAACCTAGGACTTTCATTTCTGGGTCCAGCATTCTTTCTTTTACACGAGAGGATCTCAGAAAGAATCCTGCCTGCAGAACTGTTCAGCATAGCCTTCACAGTATTTTCTTTATTAATCTGAATTTTAAAAATTTATATTTATTTATAGACTACAAGTGAGAGGGGGGAGGGGCAGACGAAGAGAGAGAGAGAATCTTAAGCGGGCTCCACAACCGAGCACAGAGCTTGACGTGGGCCTCATCTCATGACCCTTGACATCATGACCTGAGCCAAAATAAAGAGTGCGACGCCCAACCAACTGAGCCACCCAGGTGGCCCGAAACATTCTTTTTAGTTTAAGACTAGAAACTAGAATTTAATAATACACTGCCAAAATGTACACATATGTGAAGTGCTAAAGATTTTCCAAACCTTAGTTACATAAAATAAGTTTATTATCAATCAGCAACTGAAGAACAGGATGGTTTTTAAATGAAAAAGAGAAATAAAATCTTTATATTAAATGGAATTAGGAAATCGTAAACCATCTACAGCTCTTATTTTCCCAATATCTTTGTTAATAACAAAATAATTATGAAAAGTACACCAGGGAGATGAAATTAGAACTTGAAATTCCCTAAAAACTGAAAAAGGAACTCAAACTTTTAAAGGCTTCAATAAGAAAAAACATTAAATATCTCCACTTAGAAACAGATTACATAATTGGTTTCTTAAGATGTATAGGATGAACTTTAGTTATAGAACTCAATAGCTGGGGGTTTCCAGGACATACAGAGCTTAATACATAGCTATCAGCTTTGCCTGTCACCTGAATAGCTATACAATGGCAATTTTCTTAACTTTTCCTAAAATGTGAATATAATTTTTAATTTTTGGAAAATGATGTTTGGAGCGTATGCACTGCCACTACTGGTAGAAATGTAAACAATACAACCTTCCTAGAAAGCAATTTGGCCCACTTGCCAGAATCCTTTAAAAAGTTCACTGCCTTTTTTCCAGTAAATCCATTTTGATATGCCATGTTTCTTTCTCCTACTATCATTACCATCAAATGAATATAACAAATTTGAAATAATCAAGGATTTATCAACTGGCCTTAAGAGTCTAAAGAATGAACAAGATTGGACCTTTTTTTTTCATTATATACGCAACGTATCTGAGTACATGTAGATTTATCCTATTCTTAAGCACTGCATAGTGTTCCAGAGTTTACTTAAGCATTCCCCTATTAATGGATATTTAGGTTTTTTGGTTTTGTTTTGTGTTGTTTTACTATTACCAGCAACATTACAACAATCATTCTTGTGGCAGATGCTTGTGTTACATGTAAGGAAGTTTTTCTAGAGTAGATACCAAGAAAGGGGACTGCTGAGTCATGAGGTACAGGTATTTTAAATTTCAATAGATACTGCCAAATTGTCCTCCAAAGTACCTGTACCAATTTATATGTCCACAAACAGTTTATGAAATGTCTTTCCCTATTTCCTCATCATACTAGATGTTTTCACATTAAGTATTTTTCCTAACCCAATGAGTGAAAATTTTATTTTAAAATTTCTCTAATTATTAATGAAGTTGAATGATTTTTATTGGTTATTTTTATTCCTTCTATGAATTTATTTTTCCTATTATTTTTAAATTACTTGTATCATGAATACAAAGCATCTGCTATATATATTCAAATACCTCTCAATTATTGCTTTTTTCTAATGTAATTGTGCTATCTTTTATTACATTAAAATTTACATTTTGATATAGTCAAATTTATTGATTTTTTTAGGGTTTCTGTGTTTTGTGACTTAATAACTTTCCTTTCTCAACATCATAAACATACTTTCCTCTATCTTTCTTCTAATAACTTTATATATTTAGGGATTTATTTTTGAGACTGGGGTAATGTGGGGCTCTACTTTTTTACCTTTTAAAAAGCTTATTACCAACTCCAGTTGTAGTTTTTCCTATCCCCACTGATTTGAAACATCATTTCTATCCAAATATATACATAGATCTGTATCTGTTCCATTAATCTATACTGCTTTAGTAATGGTTTATAATACATTTTGATATCTGCTAGGGTACATCTTCTCTCACTCTCTTATTTAAAAGTATTTTGCTATTCTTGAGCATTTTCTCTTCCACATGAAATTTAGAATCAGCTTATGAAGTTCCAAGAGAAAGCCTATTGGGATACTGACTGGGACTGCACTGGATATAAATGAGGGGCAGCTGGCTGGCCCAGTAGGTAGAGCATGCAACTCTTGATCTCAGGGTCATGAGTTCAAGCCCGCTGATAGGCACACAGCATACTTTTTTAAAAAAAAATTAATAAATAAAATTACATTTAAAAAAAGATATAAATTAATTTGGTTAGAAACAGCATCTTTGCAATATTAAGTCTTCTCTTTAAGGAACATGCACAAACCTCTACTTTGGTTTTCTTTTATATTCTTCAATAGGTTTTATATAGGTCTTACAGACTTTTTGTCAATGCTGCCCATGCACAATAGGCAAGAGTGGTAGTTACTATTATTATTATGGATTTATTGGCTACAGTATACTGAAAAATAACCAAGGAAGCATATTCTAGAAGCCATTGTCAGTTTCCCAGGCCAAAACTAATCTGGATCGTAAATTATCCTTCATCCCAAATTTCTTTTCCTATTCCTACCACTGTACCAAACGTTCTGTTTTTAAGAATTATTTTAAAACCAAGTTTTAAAAACTCTAATTTTAGTCACTAATGTACTAACTCATTAGAGAATATATTTAGGCCTTTAACAATCTTTGGCCAGATCCTTAATAAAACACTAAGAGCATCTAAAAATACATTTCTAAGACATAGTATGTAATTCACACTTCCTGTGCAGGGAAGGGGTTTCTACTCCATGGATCCAGAGGTCAATTAACAGAATTATCTCTCATCCTATTCTGCATGCCTGCCTATAATTACCATAAGATCCAAGGAATAAAACCCAATTATAGTACTCCTTCAACTTCTACTCCATGGGTCGAAGACACTTTACCGAGAGTATATAGTATCTCTGAATGCTAAAACTGAACAGGACCTTAGGGAATCATTCACTTCTATTTCTCAGATGAGAAAACTAGGGCCAGATAGATGAAGAGACTGGCCAGGGCCACAGAGTTATATGGTAGCAAAACCAAATGAATGGTTCTCCTATCAGGCCAATGTTATTTCTTCTAAATCATGGAATTTGTGTTACTTTGAGGCCACCTGTTTTACTTGATAATATCCCTATGGGTATTTCAGTAACAACTTAATACCCAGGATCAGTAATTAATTAATATTATAAAATTAAGCTATAACCATAAAATACATTTACTAATGTAAAAAAGTCTTGGAACATGAATGGAGACTTTTGTACATTTGGGATATTATCATTAGGGAATTGTTTAATGAGGATTAATGGAGAATAAGCTTGAGCTTTAGTAGAAAAAGAAACAAATACAAGGCATTTCAGGTGTATTTTCTAGATCCTCTTTCCTAGGTCCACCAAAAATGATAATGGAATTCAAGACAAGAAAGATAAGGGAGGCCAATCTTTTGGCATGAGCTGTTAAGGCTCTAAAGTCAGAATGCTTGGATTCTGACCCTGTTCTACCCCTTATGGGTGCCTCAATTTCCTCATTTGTAAAATACGGGTGATAACAGTACCTATCCTCAGAAGGTTGTTGTAAGGACAACATACCTATAAAGAGCTCAGTGCCTGGCAAAGGGTAAGTGGTCAGTAAATGTTCATTGTTCTTTTTTCTTTCTCTTTGGAGACAAGAAACTTTCTGGCTATTATAGCACAGGGAATAAGACCTATTTTTAAGTGGTCGTCTATAACCCCCAGTGCTCATCCCATCACGTGCCGTCTTTAATGCCCATCCCCCAGTTACCCCATCACCCTACCTACCTCTGCAACTGATAAATTATTGAACACTACATCTGAAACTAATGATGTACTATATGTTGGTTAATGGAATTTAAATTAAAAAAATAATAATAAAATAAATGGTCATCTATACTGGAGGTTAGGGGATTCTATTACTAAATAGTAATTTTAGGAAAAAAAGAAGTATTTTCAGCTTTATGATTTAATGTGAAGAAAACATTTCCTTCCTTATCTTTCATAAAAATTAGGATAATCTTACAAAATCATAATAGCTTTATAGGCTAGTATATGTGAAGTTAATGAAGGAAACTGTGATAGATTGCACTTGACTCCACCATAGAAACTGATAGATACCAGCAAGAAAAAGCCTACCTCCATGAAGCTCGAGAGTGGGAAGTCTTCATGGTCCCATAGAATGATTAGGAAGGGCTTTGGAGAGAATCAGACATTAGTGTATTCCTTTCCCTCCAAAATCCAAGAAACAAGAGTTGGAGCTTTATATATGAGATTCAGTTCCATGGCAGAGACAACTTGGAAATTAGGCAACTCTCTGGGGTAAGATCTATATGAATGCAAAATAAAAATCTAGTAATTTTTACAAACCAAATATTTTGATGGTTTATATTTCTGTAGTCTTAGCAACAATCTTAAGCACATAAATAGTAGAAAAAGTCAGTATAAAGAAAGAAAATTGAAATAATTCATGTATATTCTTTCATAGGTAACTTTCATCCTTCTAACTTAAAAGAATGAAAAACATTTTTATATAAAATGAGTCTAGTTTTTTAAAAGAACAAACATATGGTGCTGAGACAAAAGGATAGCCACATGCAAATGAATGAAGTTGGATCCTTACCTCACACCATATACCAAAAGTAATTCAAAATAGATCAAAGGACTAAATGTAAGAGAAAAACTCTTAGAAAAAACATAGGAGTAAACCCTCATGACACGGGGTTTGGTGAAGGATTCTTAGAAACGACATTAAAAGCATGAGCAACAGAAGAAAAAAGAGAGAAATTACACATCATCAAAATTAAAAATTTTTGTGCTTCAAAGGATACCCTAAAGGAAGTGAAAAGGCAACCCAGAAAATGGGAGGAAATATTTGCAAATCATATATCTGACAAGGGATTTGTGTCTAGAATATATAAAGAACTCTTACAACTCAAAAATGAAAAGACAAATAACCCAAACTTAAAATACTGACTAGACATTTCTCCAAAGAAGATATATAAATGGTCAAGAAGCACATGAAAAGATGTTCAATATCATTAGCCATCAGAAAAATACAAACCAAACCCACTATGAGATAACACTTCATACTCAAAAAGATGGCTAGCATTAAAAGAGTCAGATAACAAGTGCTAATGTGGACATGGAGTAATCAGAACCCTCTACACTTAAGTTCCTTTACAGGGAATGTAAGATGGTGCAACTGCTTTGGGAAACTGTCAGGTCCTCAATTAAACAGGGCTACCTAGCAATTCCACTCCTTAAGTAAATACCTAAGAGAAATGAAAATATATCTCCAAAATATAAATGTTTATAGCAGCATTATTCATAATTGTTGAAAGGTGGAAACAACCTAAATGTCCATCAGTGGAAGAAAGGATAAATAAAAATGTGTTATATCCATACAATGAAATATTATTCTGCTATAAAAAGGAATAAAGTACTGACACATGCTACAATATGGATGAACCTTGAAAATATTATGCTAAGTGAAAGAAGCCAGTCACAGAAACCAACATAGTATGTGATTCCATACATTTAAAGTCCAGAATAGGGAAATCTATAGAGACAAAAAGTAGATTAGCAGTTGCTTAGGGTTGGGGGGAGGGGAAGGAGAGGGTGGTGACAACTAAAGGGTACACGATTTCTTTCTGAGGTGTTGAAATTGTTCAAAAATTGACTGTGGTGATAGGTGTACATATCTATGAATATGCCAAAAACCACTGAATACTTTAAATGTGTTAACTGTAGAGTATGAATTGTATTTCAACACAACTGTTTAAAAATGGTAAGTTTTAACAAAACTTCCATCCATTAACAAAACCATCATCCTATGAAAAACACCTGGACAAGTACTCATCTGATTCAGGTTCTAACCATGGATACTTCTGCCACATTCAATGGAAGAACCAGGCTGGGTCAGACTTAATCATAGGATGGATCCCCTATACTAGCAGTTTTCATACATTAGTGCCTACCAGAATCACCCAAAAGCTGTTTAACAACACACAGTCCTAAAACCCATTAAGACAAACACTTCCCTGCACTATGCTGTCTACATGAAACCCACCAGATCTAATCTACATTTCTACATAAATTCTAAAATGTCGAATAGGTACCCTAGCTATAGGTAAAAAAAAATAGCCTCCAAACTTATGACTTGTGAAAAGCACTCCAAAGGTTAACTACAGATTTTCTAGACTTCTCATTTGAATGAAAGGGATGTCCAGCTGTAGACAAAAGAACTATAAGTAGCCGTAAAAGCACAGAACAGGACTGCATTGTTATATAGTGACCCACTTAAATCAAAAGGCTTCCATATAGACCACAAATACCGGGTAGTATTAACTGAAAAATATTTACTCTTGCACATTTTAATGGTTATAATTCAGTAATTTTTGTACTGTTCATCCCATTACTTTTCTAGATTCTAGTTAAAAAACATCTTTAAACTGAAGAGATTTTGTATGAACAATACATAGCTTGAAGATATCTACCATCAAGAAGCTTTTTAAAATGAGAAAAATGGCTTTTAGAATTTAAAAAAGTAGAGAAATAAAGCGATGTAGACATTTTCAATAGTAAATATATATTACATAAAAAAACTAGAAGTTCCTTATCTGGTATTTCTATCTATCTGTTAAATTTGAAATTTGAAAGCAACTCCACCCTAACGTCTCACCTAAAAAAAGGGATTCTAAATACACAAAAGACATGTCCTAAAGCTTATGAATTCCACCCCCTGGCGGGGTGGGGGAGAGGGTAGCATGCTTTTTTAGACCTTCAGTTTATTTATTCTTACTTCCTATTCAACTCTGCAAAGCTTGATTTCCTGGTTTGTTTGTTTGTTTGTTTGTTTTTTAAGATTTTTAAGATTTTTTAAGATTTAAGAGAGGCAGATGGAGAAGCAGGCTCCCTGCTCTGCAGGCATGCGGAACTCGATCTCAGGAGCCCAGGATAATAACCTGAGCTGAAGGCAGATGCTTAACTGACTAAGCCACCCAGGTGCCCGATATCCTGGTTTTCTAGTTGGAAGCAGATATAAAGCAGCAAATTGGTGGAAGTAAAAAACTAGAGGACAGCACAATGACCGTAGGAAGTGACAGCTGACAATAAGGAAGAAGATTCAGTAAAGCTATAAAAAGTAGACACAAACACAAACACCAAGAGCACATTCCTACTTGGAAAAGAAGCCCTTAAGGGCATTACTGTATTAGAACTCAGTGTAATACTTCCACCCATCCAAAGCTAATCTCTCCATCTGTCCTCTGGAACCTCTCTCCTCCCATTTCCTCTGTAATCTTGCTCCATGAATCATCTGCTCTTCCCTACCATACCTGGACCCCTTTTCTTGCCGAAGGACTCCTTCCCCTCAGCAGAGAAATATTCTCAAATCTCTCCCAAATAACACAAAATAGCCCTTCTTTCACCCCACACTATCCTCTAGTTACTTTCTTCTTCTTTCCTTCAGAGACAAGGTTTTGGAAAGAACAACTTTTGCTTGCTTCCTCCCCTTCCTCACCACTCGTTTATCTTTTCACCTGCTGTAACACAATGGTCTTCTGACCCCCCACTCCACCATAGCTGCTCTCACATAGGTCACTAGGGCCTAAGTGCCAAAGTCAACTGACTGCCTACTCTTTCTACACTGTTGACCTCTTTAAGACATATGATCCAACAGTGACCACTTCCTTCCTGAAACTCCCTCTTTGCTTACAGTCTGTGATGCCACACTCACTTGAATTCTTCAGTTTGGCGATGTAAATGGAATGTATGGAAATAAAAGGGGGGGAAGGAGGTTCCTCATCAAATAGGTTTGGAAAATGTGGTATTAAGTTAAACAGATTTCCTTACTACAGGATTTCTCAGATTTCTCTTATCAATACTGATGTTCATTATAACTCTACAAGACGGAGTTCTGCAGTGTTTCCCAAAATTACTTGACTCTAGAACCCTTCCCTCCCTTTTAAAGAACCATCTTATATGACAAATTGAGAAACATAATTTGAGTAACATTACTCTTGATGTTCTTTTCCAGTCTTATCTGCAAGATTTTCTTCCTCCACTGTCCTCCACTTTTAGTGCTTCACTCATTTCATGCCTTAGTCACCTCTCAGTCCTCCACTTATCTCCACCCTATACATTCATCCTAATCACTCACTCATATCCTCATGGTTTTAACCTGGCCTTAGAATCAATAAGTGACTCTGCCACTTACTGTGTAACCTTGGATCTTGGTTTCCTAACCTATAAAATGGGAATAATGATAACTATTCATAAGGACTAGATGACATAATATACATAAAGTATGTACCACAGGTATTTACACATTTACAAAGTATTTACACATTTAAATAAAAGTTCAAGAAGTGGTCACAATCATTTCCTCTGTCTCCAGCTAGATCTCCTTGCTGAGCAGCAAATATATCTATCTAACTTAGGAATTTCCCTTGGTTGTTTCATATATACCTCCAATTCAAGATGCTCACCTCCCATCCTACCATCTAAATGGCCCCTGTAATCTCTAGCTAGGTGAACAGCACTACTCTCCAACCAGCTGCCCAAACCTGAAATACTGAAACAATACTCATTCACATTCATACACATTCTTCCCTCTGCCAACTAATTATATCTGACTTCCCTCCAATACATTTCCAGATAGCTACCTTTCTAAAGCGCAAAATCTGATCACATTACTCCTTTGCTTAAAATTCTTCAATACTTCCCCATGGTTTTCAGGATAAAATTCAACCTCCTAACATATCATGTGAGCCTCCTTATGATCTGGTATCTTGTATCTCATCTCCCTCCATGTTCCAACCTGACATACTCTCCACTCTAGTCAAATCAAATCATCTATTTCCTCAAATGGTTATACTGTCTTGTCTTTGCACATACTATTCTGTTCATAAAGTCAGTTCAACCACACTCCTATCCACTTTACTGCTGGTTCCAAATGGTCTTTTTCATGAGTTTAATTATATGTTATTTCATTCCCAGCTTTTAAATTTTCCCTATAACAAATGTAAAACACAGCCTATAAATTTAAATATTCATTCTCAACCTATTTAATACTATAAAATACAAGCAATACATTCGAGCTGGTTAGGTAAAATTATCAGCCCCCAAACAGTCTTATTTTAGTAATTAGGAAGTCTATAATTAAATAAGATTAACATTCCTTCACTGTCATATATATTTTTTATATTCCAGATACAAAGGAGGTCACAAAAATAAACAAGAAAAGCTCCTGACCTCTGAGGGAGGCTGACCCTTAAATAAATAACCCCAATATAATGCCGTGTGTGTGTGTGTGTGTGTGTATGCATGTGTGTAAAATTTCTAAGAGAAAACAGAGAAATAACTAACTTAGGTGAGGTGGTTTCAAAATAATATTATAGGAACAAATTCCAAATAAACTATTTTCCCTCTCAGTGAAAACTCACCCAATAATATCAAGATAAATTCCAGTTCTATCACTAGGGTCACCATATGTCCCCATTTGCACATTCCAGTTAACATCTGTTGCACAGTGAAATGATTATTAGCACCCCTTTCATTCTCATTATTTTCCTGGTTTGGATAATAAATTATAAGTTCACCTTATCTATTATCCACTTCCTGTTCTCCTAAAAACAACCTCAATAATTTGTTCTTTTCATTCTGAAGGTTGTAGCTATCATTTAACATCATTAGGGGGGAAAAGTATCTAATTTTAACTACTCTGTCTCTGAGATGGATCAGCTCAAAATATTTTTCAGTTTTACCACCTCGTTCTCCCTCCCTCCCCCTCATATTTGCTGGGAAAGAAGACTGTCTTCTTTAGCCTAGAGATTAAAAAAGAAAAAAAAAAAAAAAGTAAGTGGTAGAGGCATCTAGGACAGGTTGGAAACAATAGACAAAATCTTTGTCAATTTACATGGTGAATACTTTTTGAGAATGTCTCTCAAGGTAAAAATAAAGAATTCAACCTAAACATCTAAAATAATAAACTAATGAAAGTCTCTTTTTTAACCAACAAAACAGAATGTATATTTTTAAATGAATGTCCTTTCCAAATAGTCATTTTGAGAGGTCCTATGATATCC
Organism: Phoca vitulina; assembly: GCF_004348235.1. Taxonomy (NCBI): domain Eukaryota; kingdom Metazoa; phylum Chordata; class Mammalia; order Carnivora; family Phocidae; genus Phoca; species Phoca vitulina. Next base: position 22,339,201 of record NW_022589743.1, read on the forward strand.
CACTACTTGAAACATTTTGGGAACATCTGCTTGGAAACCATGCTTAAGGCCAATTCCTGATTCACAAAAATTTATCTTACTATCTTGTAGACAAGCCTATTCTCATTTCCTTCTTTTCCTTTTCTCTCTCTTTCCTTCTTTCTTCATTAGAGAGGGAGAGAGGGATGGGGGGAAGAGGAGGGGCAGAGGGAGAGAGAGAATCTCAAGCAGGCTTCATGCTCAGCACAGAGCCAGACGGGTGGGTGGGGGGGATGGGGGGTGGGAGGGAGTGGCTTGATTTCACAACCCTGAGATCATGACCTGAGCAGAAATCAAGAGTCGGATGCCTAACAGACTGAGCCACCCAGGCACCCCTTTTTCCTTTCTTTTACTGAAATTATTAATTTTGTGAATTAGGCTCCATGGCTTCTCTCTGCCAAAACCCTTAGACAAGTAGACAAGCACAGATGTGCTATCTGCCCCAAGACTATGCACCAAACACTGTCCCTCAGCTTTGAAGGCAAGGACAGGTTTTAGACATTCTTGTACCCCTAGGGCCTGAAAGATAAAAGACACTCAATTAAGATGTTTTGGTTTGGTTAATTAATAATCATCAGATATGGATACAAATTTTTCTGACTATTGCCAAAAATCAAATTTACCTTCAAAGGAAGATTTGCTACCCTTGGAGATATTTAAAAGAACTGAGAGCAAAGCCAAAAAAAGGAGCTCCAAAGATGCTAAGTAAATATTGTATCATTTGCACAAGTGTGTTGTCTACTTTCTTTAGGGAGTAGACAACAGTGCTTCAAATATACAAGCTCTGTTATGTTTGTCAAAAGAACTAGTCTTATTACCCTATAGCCTGGAACTCCTTAACTAATTGAAATCTTCCAAATAAATAAAGAAAAAAACTAAGGTCCAAAACCAAATTTGCTATTTTTCATCAACATCTGCTCTTAAACATTTTCTTACTTTTAAAAACTCTCTAATTCTCTCTAAGATAAGACTGCCAATCAATCACAGTCAAAATGCATTAATCCTGCCAAAATCTTAATCATGTTTCAACCCTTTCCCAAAGTTTTTCATTAAGAGTTTCTCCAAACCTCTCTTAGTTTTAGATTATTAAAAACTATATTCTTCTTTACTGTAAAAATGCTTGAGTTTAAGGTTCAGTACTTCTCTTACAAGAAATCATAAAAATCTCTAAATCTCTGTAACTATGAAAATAAATGTCTATATATCTTTCCAGTTATCTATACCTGTTCCCTTTTTACTAGCAAACAATATTTCCAGGTATCATGGCAATATCTGTACCACTATAACGATATCAAAATCAAGCTTCCATTAGACCTAGTTCCATAACCACAGTAAGATCTTTAAAAAAAAAAAAAAAAGAATCGGTAGCTGAATTTAGTTAATTGTAAATGGATAAATCATCCAATCATAAATCAATGGGTCTCAAAGGACAGTAGGAGAAAAATAATCACAGATAAGAGAGATTGAGAGATATTTAAAGTTTTAAAAGTATAAGCTAATTATAACTCATATATTATGAATGCCACACCTCTAATTCCCATGGTCACATAGCAGTGATACTTAACCATTCTTACTATTAAGAATTTGTGGAACCTGGCCCCTGTATACACAGATTCCTAAGAATTCCCAAATATTAATTAAATTCTATGGGAAAATTGCCAGTATCTGTTATTACTAGTGCTCATATTGAGCAAAGAAACACCACCCTGTTACTAACATACTACATCACTATATGAGTCACCTTAAAACAAGATTTTCCTCCTTTGTTTAAAAACAAGACAACCCTATACCAAGCAACAAGTGATAAGGTACAAGTTTAGACAACTTTACATTCAGTAGAAAACACTCAACAGCACTTGAAAAAAAGCGTATTATTGCTCTCAGAGTTTTACTCTTATTCTTTTTTTTTTTTAGATTTATTTATTTATTTGAGAGAGAGAGAGAGAGAGCATGAGAGGGGTGGGCAGAGGGAGAGGGAGAGAGAATCTCTAGCAGACTCAGAGCCAAGTGCAGAGCCCCACAAGGGGCTCCATCCCAGAACGCTGAGATCACGGCCTGAGCTGAAGCCAAGAGTCAGAAGCCCAACCACTGCACCACCAGGTGCCCCTAACACTCTTATTCTTACTTTATAATTTTGGATCCTCAAAAAAAAAAAACAAAAACATTCAGAAGTTGCATCCTTGTCTATTGTAACCTGCAAAATAAATACTTCCTCTCAGAAAAAGGGGGGATTCCGTTTGTCTTCCTATATGGCAATTTCTTAAACTATATTTATACCTTACCCTATATATGATTCATTATATTTGAGTGCTACAATCTGACCCAAGCAACTTAAGTCCCAAAGTATTTTAAGCAACAAATATAAGTACAAAAAAGTACTTTGTTAGTGGTATAAGATCTTGTTGGACATATGTGTCAACACTGTAAAACAGATCACCAGTAACTATTTATGGGTCAGTATAGCTTTAGTTGAAAATGGTTAACATCCTTAATGAATTTTATTTTATTTTTATTTTATTCATCCTAGATGAATTTTACCAATAGGGTTTCCTAACATCTTGCATTCCACTTAATATCACTTTGTTCTTGGAAAACCTTTACATCATAAATTTGAAAGGAAACAAAAAAATTTTGCATTAAAGATTTATTTTAGAGAGACAGCATGCCAAGTGGGGGGAGAGGAAGAAGAAGAGGGAGGGGGGAGCAGACTCCTGGCTGAGTGGGGAACTCAACATGGGTTTGATCTCAGAATCCTGAGATCACAGCCTGAGCCAAAACCAAGAGTTGGATGCTTAACTGACTGAGCCACCCAGGCACCCCAAAATAAAAATATTCTCTCTTTTTTTTTTAAGATTTTATTTATTTGTCAGAGAGAGAGAAAGAGAGAGAGATTGAGCAAGCAGGGGGAGCAGCAGGCAGAGGGAGAAGCAGGCTCCCCACTGAGCAAGGAGCCCGATGTGGCACTCCATCCCAGGACTCTGGGATCATGACCTGAGCCGAAGGCAGACACTTAATGACTGAGTCACCCAGGCGCCCCAAAATATTCTTTTTTTAAAAGATTTATTTGAGAGAGAGAGACAGCACACGCGAGTGAGGGGAGGGGCAGAGGGAGAGGGAGAAAATCTCAAGCAGACTCCCCACTGAGTGCAGAGCCCGATGAGGGGCTCAATCACAGGACCCTGAGATCATGACCTGAGCAGAAATCTAGAGCTGGACACTTAACTGACTGAGCCACCCAGGCGCCCCCCCGCAAAAAAAATATTCTTTAAAAATACTCTGTGTAGGGGCGCCTGGGTGGCTCAGTCGTTAAGCGTCTGCCTTTGGCTCAGGTCAGGATCCCAGGGTCCTGGGATCAAGCCCCGCATCGGGCTCCCCGCTCAGCGGGAAGTCTGCTTCTCCCTCTCCCACTCCCCCTGCTTGTGTTCCCTCTCTCGCTGTGTCTCTCTCTGTCAAATAAATAAATAAAATCTTAAAAAAAAAAAAATACTCTGTGTAAATGATACACTTCAAAATTTAAACAATAAAAAAGTTAGCATATTTTTTTCAGGTCATGTTAATTTTGGCCTATATTTGGAGGCAGTTATGTTAGAGTTTTCCCTTGAACTACAACTGATAATCTTTGTCTTAATTCCTTAAGAGTGACATTATTCCTTTGTTTGTTGTAAGTTTTAGCTGGTGTGACAGAAAAAAAAAATCATCATTGGTCCGTGTTGCATATCAGGAGCCTAGATGAACCCTAGACAAATTCAATTCCTCATCCTCACACATCATATGCTGTACCAATGGTACAATTAACAGCTACCATTTATTGAAGGCTTAAAAGGGCCAGGTTCTATGATGAGTATCCCATAAATAAGTCTACAGTTGCATCAAATGTGCATTTCATTTACGCTAATTTGAGTATATGTATTTAGAAGAGAGTAATATGAATGAAAATATAAGTTATGGTGCACATGATTTTACCTGCAATTACATTCAACAAGTGCATGTAACAAAGCGTGCATGAGATGGAAGAAACCGCATGTCCAAAACCCATATATATTGTTCTTTATGGGTGATTTAAGAGTTTTTTTCAGAGATACTTTTGACTATAATTTAATTTTTGCCTTATATGCTAACTTTAGAACTCTGCTAAGGTAGGACTTCACTGTATCTCATTTGGTCTTCATAAAGACTCTGTGAAGTAGGTACAACAATTAACCCTATTTTACAAAAGAATTAACAGGCAGATCATGCAACTTGCTTGGCAGAGATAAGATTCCAACTCCGGTCTTTCTGAATCCAAAGCTTCTGCATTCAACTACTATGCTATATTGCAATATGCCCATTTTCCAGATGGGGCATGAAAGACTCAGAAAGATTAAGCAAACTGGTCCAGTATCACTCTGCTAGTAAGTCTTTATATCAGGACGTAAACTCAAGCTTTCCCATTTTAAGTTCAACACTCTTCCCACGTTACAAAAAAATGTCTCTTTTCCACCAGGTTATCCTAGAAACCTAATTAAATAACTAACTCATAGAAGCCAGGAGCACATAGTAAATGGGAAAAAAAAAAAGTTATAAAGTGTTCACAAACTGGTGGCCCACAAGGTAAGTTTGGGCCACAGATAAGCTCTGTTTAGCCCCCAAGATACATTCCTTTAAATCTTCATTAGTTGTTATGATAGACAAAGTCTGACAACAGCTATTGCAAAGATCCTTCTCCCTGTTGCCAATGATTAAGATGGAAAGTCACATATTGCCTTCCTAGGCTCTCTTGCACCAAGGGATAATCACGTAATCTAGTTCTGGCCAGAGACTAAAAGAGAAGTCTGCCAGGAATGGGGGGTTTGTTTCCAGGAAAACCTATGCTCTCCTAATCAAAGGTATAGCTAATTGCTGGTACTGCACCTTTTACTCCTTCCTGCATCAAACATGGATATACTAGCTGGAGCTACAACAGACATTTTTTTATATGGAGACAAACATAAAAATGGGAATCAGTACATTATTAATGGAAGAACACAAAGTTATAAAGGACTTGGATCCTTATGGTATTGTTGAGCTACTACTAAGCTGGTCCTGGACTATGTATCTTGGACTTCTGTTAGATAAACCAAAAATATTCTTATGGTTCAAACTTGGTCTTTTGTTGCTTCTAGCCAAAATAATTTCCAGCCAATTCAGCTGCCAACATTTAAAAATCAAGAAATTTCACATAACAATCTGCATCACTAGTGTTTCTTGAACAAGATGACTTTTCTGGAAACACTGGGTCTACACTCTCACTTGGTTACAATTGGGAGCCTCTGACAATAGAGTTCTCAGTCTCCAAAGTACCACAGGCCCCATGCGGCCAGCTTCACTAATTTTGTTCATCTGCTTAATCCCACTGCCACATTTAACCATCTGAGCCACCCAGGCGCCCCCCCACTGCCACATTTAAATGTGTGATCTTCTGTATTACATTTCAATGTATGTCTAGCCTAGAACCCAGGTAGCCACTTGAATGCCTAGTATCCTAGAAAACCTCCAATCAATCACTACCAAAGATAGAATACAGCATTTTTAATTTGGCAAAAACTCTCTTGAAACTGCTCAAGAAATGAGTTATTCTAAACTATCCCTGGAGCCAAACTCTAGAGACTATTTAACAGTAAAATAAGGAGTTAAAGTAGTCAATTTTCCAGTTCTGAAATTCTGTTAAACCCCAGGAAGCAATATTTATGAATAAACCCTAAAATTTTCATAGTAATCAAAAGTCCAAGAAACCTCCTGCATTTCTTACATAGGACTAGCAAAGAAATATAAAAACCACTGCATCCAAAATCCCTCAAACAAGAAATTGAGGTTGTGATTTTGTAGTCTTAGCAGCAAGGTAAGCTTGCACCACTACTGCACATTACTGATAAAAGAAAGATTTAGGGTTCCAATATCCAAAACTATTAAGCCAGAATCTCACAAAAATCTCAGAAGTCACAGGTAGAGGATGATGATGTGGGACATTTCAAGATGGCTGTCATCTAGGAGAGCTAAATAATGTAGATTTTCACTAGAAGCAGTTCCAAGAAATGATACACATCTCAACTGCCAAAAGACTATTTCTTGTCAATTACTTGGAAAATGATATAAACAAAGGCTGAATTCTCAAATATCACTCATTTGTGCCCACTGAGCATTAAACTTGGACATACCCTCAGTGCAAAATTCACTGCATCTTTATCTGGAAAGAATTTTAATAGCTCTAATGGTAATTACAGATAAGCACAAACTAGTTTTCACCATCTTCAAATGTGCTTCATTACACATTACTTCATTACCATTACAAAGATGGTTGTGTCCATTTGAATCCAGGGTATACAACTTCTCATAAAGTAACACATCTGAGAGTAGTACATACTGGACACATACAGTAAAGATGAAAATATATCACCAAAAATAAATACACTTTGGAAACCAGACTATCATAATTTTTTTTTTAAGATTTATTTATTTATTTGAGAGAGAGAGCAGGCGGGGGCAGAGGGAGAGGGAGAGAGAGAATCTCAAGCAGACTCTCAGCTGAGCATGGAGCTGGATGCAGGGCTCAATCTCATGACCCTGAGATCATGACCTCAGCCGAAATCAAGAGACAGACGCTTAACCAACTCACCACCCAGGAGCCCCCTATCATAATCTTTTAAAATTAAGTCTGTATGTAATACTGTGCAAAAAGCAAAGAATTAAATCTACTTAACAACAGTAATCACTAGCAGTTAACTGAACACCCACTATGCTATAGTTCTAGACACTGCTAAGCAGTCATTTAGTTATTTCACGAAAGCCAACAATAATTCTGTAAAATAAGGTAACTGAAACTTAGAAAGGTGATTTGCCCAAAATCCACACTTAGTAAGTGGAAGAGCTGGGATTTTAACTCTGGAATCTGTGTCTACAACCTAAAGCCAATTTAACCACTATGCCATAATGCAGCTTACTTCCTTGAGAACAAGTACGTAAGACATAAAATCATTATTAAATTAGCCAGAGAGGGAAACTGTCCTTTTGGGTCCGGATTTGGCAGGAAAGAAAAGCATACTGAATGAGGGCCAGCGTATAAAATAGTTTTTCTTCAGAGGAATATAATCAAGAAAGGTTTAGCATTAAAAAAAAAAAAAGTCTCATTATTTCAATATCACTGTCACATTACTTAATAATCTTAAAGAAATTCTGCTCTCAACTTCCAAAATGGTATTTCAGAAAGTCAGTAATAAATCAAGTAAAGTAGGCAAAAAGCAAAATGAGGAAAGAGAACTTAGTAATTTTAGGGAGGGGTTAAGAAGTAACTATCTTACAAGGCATTTTTCTCTACTATTGCCCTATACATTTTCCAAGAACATTTTTGTGTATTCAAATATTTTCCAAAAGCAATTGTCCATTTCAATAATTTTTCCTTCATCTTTGAATTTAGAAGCACATATGATCTAATTCTATATAGGGTTTCACTTTGGAGTCCACACAACTATTGCAGAAAAGTTATTTCTAATTAGAGAATCACTATTATAGTTATTTCAGAAATGTGAGCCACAAACAAAATACAGAATAAAAAAGTACAAAATCAAATGGGATATTTAAGTATATCAGCAGAATGAAGAAAGAATGAAACACAGAACCTCAATCATCTAATTTTCTAAATCACATGTTCAAGATAAGGCAACTTGTGAAAAAAAAGCAACTTGTTTTAAAAAGGGTAGACTGTACTAGCAGCTTAAGTGATATAAAGTCTTGTGCATAGTGGGATTTAATAAATGTTTGCAAATGAGTGCAATCCAATAAAGTGAAAAAAATCTATGAGAAAAAGAAAGAATAAGCCTGGGACCTGTTAAAACACCGTCTTCCTCTAAGTGCCTGAATCACCTGACAGGACAGCTGGAAACAAAGCAAAGACTAATTTGGTGAGCGACATCTCTATTTCTAACTTTTGAATGACTGGCATTCTGAACAAGCTCGTGCAGCACAGAGGTCCAAATCTTCCTGTGTCTTAATAGTCACAACTATAGCCTTCTATAAGACAATTTCAAAAACACATGAAGATTTAATGGTTTTAATAAAATTCTCTTCATTTGGGATGCCTGGGTGGCTCAGTCGGTTAAGCGGCTGCCTTCGGCTCAGGTCATGATCCCAGAGCCCTGGAATCGAGTCCCGCATCGGGCTCCTTGCTCAGCAGGGAGCCTGCTTCTCCCTCTGCCTGCAACTCCCCCTTTCTTGTATTCTCACTCACTCTCTCGCCCACGCTCTCTCTCTCTAGCAAATAAATAAAATCTTTAAAAAAATAAAATAAAATTCTCTTAATTTTTGAAATCTTTTGGATTAAAGTTCTATAAAGCAGCGCTTAAACTGAAATCTAATATTTTCTTTCTCCTAAAAGCTTTATATTTAATTTTCAAGATTCTATATCATGCAAAAATGTTTTGTAAGCAAGTGGAGGAGTTCCTGGATTTTTCAGCCACATCTTGCCTAACCAGATGTCCTTTACAGTCGTATAGTTTCCTTTGAAGTTTAATTGAAAACCACAGAATCAGCATAAAAATGCTCAGAGTTGGGAAAGTTGCAGTTTGTATAAGGCAGATAGATCAAGAAGACGAATCAAAATATTGTGCTCATAGAAAATTTATGGCAATTTTTTTCAGTACTCTCTTAAGGAAGAAATAGGTTGTTTATTTTCTAACAGGGTTCAATAATAAAAACTATAATCAAAATGTAGCCAAAGTTTGAACCAAAGACCTCTTGTTATATCGTATGTGACTTCAGTTGGTTCAGAGTTGCATTTTCTAAAAGCTGCATTCAATTTCAACTGCCAACTGTTTGGTATAGTTGAATTAGACAGATCATTCCTCTCACCTACTGTTTCTTTGTACAAAGATATATTTAAACCCATGAATACATTCAATGTCCTCAGATTCTCTATATTTTAAAAAAAATCTGTAAATGTCTGTTCTACTTTGCCACATGATTTGTAGTCCCAATCATTAAAAACACCAACACATTCAGTCTATTATTTGACTATACAAACTAAGATGACCACTTGCAATTATCTGTCCTACCATATAGCAGAACATCCAATAGATTAATATGCTACTAAGCATGGCCTAGTGAATTGATAAGCTCTCAAGGGAAGGAGATTTTTAAAGATTACAGTTACATTAATCATTCTATATGGTGCTCCAGGGTCATTACAAAATCATACACAATATACTTTGCTGTGGAGACTGGGACTCCCTGATTTAAAAAATAAAGCTACTACTGAGTCGAAAAATTTAAAAAGAAAAAAGATATAGAGAAACTAACCCCTGAAATAGGCTACTTGTTTAAGTTATATTGTCATAAAGCATGTATCTTCCTCACTAAATGTGTGTTCTAATGAAAATTTGCTTAATAAACAAATAGCTACCCTAAATCACCATCATAAAAAAAACAATTACTCCATGAGTGCATGCTATTTGGTGCCAGACATAGTCCTAAGGCATTCTCTCATTTAATGCTTATTTCTGTGAAAAAAGTACTCTTATTACCCCTATTTTACAGATGGGCAAACTGAAGCATAGAACAGTTAAGTGACTTGCCGAAGTCTAGTACATTGTAAAGCCGGGATTCAGATTCAGGCAGATATTTCCCAGACCCTACATTCTTAACCACTACAATGGACCGCCTTCATGTTGCTACAGGTATTTGAAGACCAGTATTAGGGCTTCCCCACCATATGGACTATATTAGAATCATTCGCAGATACTATTTTTATTCGAAACTACAATCGCTTTCTCAAACCCCAAAGAACCAATGAACTTCCTTAATAGATTAAGATGCATTATGAGATGCTAACATGTGGTTTATTTTAATTTTTGCCTGAGATATGCTAAGTATCATAATTGTGAAGAGAGGGCTCTCCCAAGTTGTTGCTGTTTCTATAAAAATGTCTGCAGCAATAATTGGAGAATCACTGCTCCAATAAGTAAGTTGCACAAAGATGTCTTTCCTTAAACTTTAATAAATATAATTTCATACATTCCCCTATCTGTCTGAAGCAGTAAAAAAGGGATTGGATTTTTTTTCTTTAACTAGGGCAAGGTATGGAGCTGGGAGAGAAAGAATAGGCAAGGGGCAATGTAACAACTACAAACACATGTTTTCCAAAGATAGAAGCTTGAGTATCTGGCTATCATGCCTTGATAGCAATATCTTACGATAACCACCCCGTAGGAAAAAAACCTGGCTTCTAATTATGAATGGAACTGAAAGGGATTAATATTTATAAGTAGATAACATATCTTTCATTTTTTTAGCTGCAAAGATCTTTTGCTCCTCCATCTTTCCTAATTACTCTGTTCCACATTCTCTATCCATTATCCCCTTTGGAAATGATACCTTCTTCCCTATACACACTTGGTTTTGCCTCTCCTATTGCACTCACTATACTACTTTTATAGGTTATTATAGCTGCCTTCCCCCCTAGACCTGTAAATTCTAAGATAAGGATAATGCCTTACATCATCCCACAGTGCTTGAGAAGATTCTCAAATGAGTTTATCAACTACTAAGGCATACCCAGCAAAATGACACAAATTACAGTGATTCAAACTAAAGCAAGGCAAACATGAAACAAAATGAGTAAAAAAAAAAAAAAAGGAAGAAATCAAACACACAAACAGAGAGACTAACTCTTAACACCCAGAAGAGAATTTAGTCTAGTAATTGGTCTCTGAGTAGACAACCAAAGCTTAAATACCAGCTCTGCCACTCCAAGCTAGGGGAGTCTAGACAGCTCCCTAAAATCAGTTACTTCATCTGTAAAATAGGAACAATAGTAGTACTCCTTCAATGGTTGTTGTGTTGCCTGTTTAACACTGAACCTAGTCTCTACAGCACAGCAAACACTTGAAACGTGTTAGCTATCAGGACAGTTATACTTTAAGGTTTCTTGCCTCTAATCATAAATTTTATTTTTTTAAAGATTTTATTTATTTATTTGACAGAGAGAGACAGCGAGAGAAGGAATACAAGCAGGGGGAGTGGGAGAGGGATAAGCAGGCTTCCCACCAAGTAGAGAGCCCGATGACGTGGGGCTGCATCCCAGGACCCTGGGATCATGACCTGAGCCGAAGGCAGACACTTAATGACTGAGCCACCCAGGCGCACCCTAATCATAAATTTTAACAAATTCTCTTTAAAGGAAAGCCAAGAGAACATATACACTATATGAAAGGTTAAACTAACAGCATAGATGTTATAATTCAGAAAAATTATGCTTACTCTCCAGCCCTATTTTATGCACTTTGTAAGACATCAGCATTGTACTGCTTGTGGTTCTCAATGTACATCTGCTATTTCTAATCCCTGTGCTTTAAATTCATGCTTAAGAATGCTCCCTTCCCGGGCACCTGGGTGGCTCAGTGGGTTAAGCATCTGCCTTCGGCTCAGGTCATGATTCCAGGGTCCTGGGATCGAGTCCCGAATTGGGCTCCCTGCTCAGCAGGGAGTCTGCTTCTCCTTCTGCCCCTCTCCTCTGCTCCTGCGCTCTCTCTCAAGTAAATAAATAAAATCTTTAAAAAAAAGAAAGAAAGAAAGAAAAGAATGCTTCCCTCCCTCCTGCTACTCACCCCTAACCCTCTGTTCGCTGGCCAACTCCCACTCACTCTTTAAGGCTCCAACTAAGAAATCCTTACTGGCCTTCTTTCTCTTCCTCAAGGCTTATATCATCTGTGATTACTACACTGTACTCTATTTACTTTTTTAATACCAATCTTTCCACTTATACTCTAAAAGCTTCCTCAGGCCAGGGACTAACTGGCTGCTGGATCTCCAATCCTGGCATGAATGAGTAAAAAAGAGTTACCTCCAGAACTGAGTATAGCACAGAATACAAAAAGGTACTAAATTACTTTTTTAAAAAATTATATCAAACTGCTCCATAAAAACTAGGCTGGAATACAGTATACTACCATTTGTTTCTAAGCATATTCTCTCCCACTCAGTCAGTGAAATATTTCCCATTTTTCAGGAAATCTTGGGAACCAGGGGCCTCTCACTACATTTCAGAGCCAAGATCACCTCACCAGACTTTCTCTTGACAAACAGGAAAATGAAGGGCTCTGTGAACAGCAGCTGTGCTCCACAGCTGGGCAAGAAAATGCAGGACAGTTTGTAAAAGTATCTGAAAAGGACTCAGTGCTGAGAACCAGAGGAAGAGAATGGATGGGGTTACCTGAACAAAATAGCACTCATTAAATATCTGCTGACTAACAAAGAATCTTTGGGTCTCTCCCATGTACACCTGACTTCTGGCAGATTTCAGATTGCGTAACGGGTCTTATCAATAATCACACGGGGTTTTTTAAATTAGAAATAGTTTCCTTACTATAGTTAAGTTTTTTGAATGAATGAACAAATAAGTGAAAAACATGGACACGTGAATGCCTACAATGGGCCAGGCAATGTGTAGCCAGCAAAACAGGAGACATTTAATGGAAACAGTAAAGCCCCAAGCTGCTGGTACCAGCAATGGTATTTAATGGTGCTATATAGGAAGGCAGTGTGGGCTCTGCATGGTGCCTTTTTTCAGACTGGGCATAATCTAGAATCTGCTCCCTTCCATTTTTTTTTTAAGATTTATTTATTTATTTGATGGGGGGAGAGGGAGAGGGAGAGAGAGAATCTCAGACTCCCCACTGAGCCGGATGGGGGGGGGGGGGCCTTCATCTCTTGACCCTGAGATCATGACCTGAGCTGAAATCAAGAGTCAGTAGCTTAACCCACTGAGCCACGCAGGTGCCCCTGTTCCCTCTCACTTAAAGCCAGAAAGAAATGACAAGACACATGAAGATACCTTTTGATTACCAAAGGACTGCTCTTACTCTGGACTTCCCAAGGCACTTGAGTCAAATTTTCAAACCTAAGCTAGTTGTAGTTTATTGTCTATCCATGCAGTTAAATGAATACTAAGTAATATCTGCTAAACTAACTAAACTCCTGTGGGACTAGCAATAGAACTTCAGTGGAACACATTTTAGCTTGTAACTCCAATTTAGTATTTCCCATAGGTGGAATTACACACCATTAGAAAAAGAAGCCATTGTTTCATAAAATGAACTGAGACAAGTTGATAACTGTTTGGAACAAAATAAGTTTAATATTTACCTCATACCATGTAGTAAAATTAATTTCAGATGATTAAAGTTAAATATAAAAATAAACTATTAAAAAAATAAAGAAAATATAGGTGAATATATCTCTATTGATGGAAAGTTGAACTAAGAAAAACAATGGAAAAACATACACACGCAGACTTTGGATTGATGGTATTAAAAGTTTTACTGATGGCATTAAAGTTTTTTAAATGTTTATATATCCATGAATAAAATAAACCAGATAAAACAAAATGGCAATTGAAAAACCAAGGCAAATGTCCAACATAACAGAAAAAGGTTAACATTCTTAGTGTATAAAAAATATTTACAAGGGGAACCTGGGTGGCTTAGTCAGTTGAGCGTCGGACTCTTGGTTTTGGCTCAGGTCATGATAAATCAGGGAAGCCTTGCTGGCTCAGTCAGTAAAGCATGTGACTCTTGATCTTGGGATCATGACTTCGAGCCCCACATAGGGCACAGAAATTACTTTAAAAAAATATTTACAAATCAGTATGGCAAAAATGGCTATCCACGGAGAAAGTCGAGCTAATCACATGAATGACTTACAAAACAGGGAATATAAAAAATATAGTAGCAAATATTTGAAAAAAATGTTTAACCCCTGAAAAAAATGTAAATTAAAATGATAAAATACTAGTGGTTAAGAGAAAGGGGTCTAGGGGCGCCTGGGTGGCTCAGTCGTTAAGCGTCTGCCTTCGGCTCAGGTCCTGATCCCAGGGTCCTGGGATCAAGCGCCGCATCGGGCTCCCTGCTTGGCGGGAGGCCTGCTTCTCCCTCTCCTGCTCCCTCTGCTTCTGTTCCCTATCTCGCTGTGTCTCTGTCAAATAAATAAATAAAAAATCTTAAAAAAAAAAAAGAAAAGAGAAAGGGGTCTGGGGTTAGAAACCAGGCCTATAATCTTGGGCAACTCATTTTACTTCTCTGAGCCTCAATTTTCTTTCCTTTTTTTTTTTTTAATATTTTATTTATTTGTCAGAGAAAAAGAGAGATTGAGCAAGCAGCGGGAGTGGCAGGCAGAGGGAGACGCAGGCTCCCCACTGAGCAAGGAGCCCAATGTGGGACTCGATTCCAGGACTCAGGGATCATGATCTGAGCCAAAGGCAGATGCTTAACCAACTGAGACACCCAGGCGTCCCTGAGCCTCAATTTTCTTTGTAAAACAGAGATAATAAGGAGTGATGTAAAAATTAAATAACATAATGCATGTATTCAACATAGTGCCTGGTACACAATAAGTGTTCAATAAACAATAAAAATAACAATAGCTCTTACTATAATAAAGAAAAAAGATGATGATACTCAGGGCTGATGAGGGTGCAGTGGAGCCAACATTTTTATGAACCTGACCTCTGGTATATTTCACAGTTTGTCAACGAAGTTTGATTCGACATTTCTGGAGGACAATTTAGCAATATGTACCCCAAGTCTTAAAGGTGGTCATACTCTTTAGGCTTCTGGAAACATAAATGTTTAAAAACAATGAAAAAACTCAAAATGGAAAAGTCTGTTAAATAATACCATATTCATTGATTCATCATCCATTGATCCATTTGTCCAATATTATTAACCCTGGTGATACAAAATTATGAAAACAGACCTAGTCCCTGCTTAAAGGTTAGGTGGGGAGATAAGCAGTCAAACAATCAAGTGCATTAAGGAGGTAAGAGCCACGATGGGTAAGTATAGAGTGCTATGGTGCGCATAGAAGGAGCACCTACCATAGTCTGAGAGTGGAGTCAGGGAAGCTTCCCAGAAGAAGTGACATTTAAGCTGGGACCTGAAGGATGAGTAGGAATTAGTCAGGTAAAGAGATGAAGAAAAAGTGTTCCAGGTAAAGGGAACAGCATGTGCAAAAGCCTAGAGATCAAAGGGAGCATGGCATGTCAGCTTGACTGAGCAGTGTGCAAGGCAGGAACTTGGGAAGAGACAAAGATGAAGAGGTAAAGCAAGGTTTGTTCATTAAAAGTCTTGCTAGCAAAACTCTGGAGTGTAGACTTTATTCTAAGGGCAATACAAACAGTTAAAAAGCAATCAGTGCTAATAAATAGTCAATATTCATAATATATCAAGAGGATACACAGGTTGAAAAGAATGAACAAATAGCTCATAAAATGGAAATACAGGATTGTAGTGAAGGTTGCACAACTCTAAGTTTTACTAAAAATTGCTGAATTGTACAATTATTAAAATGGGTTTATTTTAGGCTTTGTGGACTATACCTCAATAAAGCTATCTTTTAAAAAGTTAAGAGAAATGCCTACTAAACATCTGAAAAATATTCAACTTTTCTAGTAATAAAATATATATAAGACCAGTGAGGTACTATTCTTTATCCTTGAAAATTACTAATGATTAAATATGAAATGAGGATATCCAGTGTCAATAAGGCTAAGAGAAATGAGTATTCTTACACTATGCTCGTTGAAATAAATGTTAATTGGAATAACCTCTCTAGAAAGTATAAATATGCAACAGGAGTCTTAAAATTGCTTATACTCTGTGATCCAGTAATTATATTTCTTGAAATCTTAATAAATGTTCCAAAATGCAGTCAAATATTTATGCCCAATGATGTTCACTGCAATGTGATTTATAATAACAACAACAAAAAAAAGCTGGAAAAAACCCAGATGTTCAACAATAGTGGAATGGTTAGGATGAGTTATAACTGCCCAATGTAGCCATTTAAGTGATATGGCACATAGATATATATCTATGACGTATATCAAACTTTAAAAGAACCAAATATACAAAATTATACAGACAGCAGCATTTCAGCTATGTAAAATACATATACAATTGTACAGGACATATCTTTCATTCTCTTTTCTGTGCTTTTCCAAAATTTTTCCAAAATTTCCTACAATAACCATATATTATTTCTATAGTGTAAGAAAGTTTCTAAAGCTATCTTCAAAAAATTAAAAAGCATCACTTTTAAGTATTTATACTTCAGACAAATCAATTTCATATTTGCTATGGTTTTATTTTCTCTGGGAGAAAGGTGTAGTCATATTTGAATATATATAAAATATACATATAATTCAATAATATCTTATTTATCTAGCATCATATATGGAAATGAATTTCCCCAGTTAATTAAAATGTGCATCATAAACTTCAAAACTTCAGTGAAACTTTGATGGATATCTATCTCAAAATACAATTCACTCAATCCTGACCACTTAAATGAAGACAAAACAAGATGAAGCCTTATTATGATTATTCAGGGTCATCATTATGACCACATAATAGTAGCTCTGAGGGACCACCAGGCCTTAGAGAGGGATTTGTCCTTACATTAAGTAGTCCATAACTGCTAAATTTTTTCTTATGCCAGCTATTTATAAATCTTCTTCTTCCTCCCTTGCTATAAAACCATCAGCTATCATTTCCCAGAACTGTAAGCAGCCGGTCTTTAGCAGCACCAGCCACACTTTTCCTTCCTATTTTGCTGTTGATAATCTTCTTAGAGTAAAAAAAAACTAAATATCCAAGTTTTAAGAATTACGTGTAAACTAAAAGATAATAGGCTTCAAATAAGGGTATCACCTAAAAATGATTTGCACAGACATAGATGATTTTGTTCTAGTTACAATATAAATGAATTGCAAAGAGTATGAGTTCTTGATTGTATGTATCTCAAGTCTTGGTTCCTTTACTATATTGGCAGTCAAGTTCTCAGGATCAGAAACTCATATCTGCTTCACATCATGGAAAGAGATGTGGACCAGGAGCCAAGGAACTTGATTCTAGTGCAGGTTCTTACAGTAACCAGTTTTGTAACCTTCAGCAAGTCTTTTAACCTTCGTACATGTCCTGCATAACTTAGGAGGCTGCCATAGAGTTAAATTAGATCACAAACACAAAAACACTCTGAAAAGTATAAAGCACTACACAAAAGTAAAATATTTTCACGGTATTTCACTGTGTTTATATGACCATGGATCAACATAGGTATCCACTCAGAAAATTCATAACAGAAAGCAGGAAAGAGATAATTCTTAAATTGCCTATTAATTAGGAAACATCTATTATCTTAGAAGAACAATACATTCCAAAGCTGGCATCTCTGATTCCTCCTCCCCTATATCCAATCAGTTCCCAGGTCCTTTGTGTTTTCTCCATAATCCCTCACATCTGTCCCTTTCTTTCCATTACCACTTCACATCCCCAGTTTAGGCCTTTATTATCTCACACCTGGGCTACCGTAATAACCTCTAACTGGCTCCACTCATGGCCTCCCTCTGCCTCTCTCAAATCCTTCTGGCCAACAGCTGCCAGATCAATTTTCTTAAAACACCACTGTGACCCTATCTGCTCAAAAACCTCTTTAGACTCTCCATTACCTTCCCTATCAAGTTCAAACTTCTAAACTCAGCAGTCCCTGTGCAGTCCCAGCTTCCTCTTCACCTTTGTTTCTTACTACTCTTCCAAAGAAATCCTTCCTCAAACTGGTGTAGTTAGTTAAGTCCTTCAGATAGACCTTGTGCTTTTCTGCCTGTAAGTTTTGGTAATACAGCTTCTCTCCACCTGGAATACTATTTCCCAGGCCCTACCCCAGCCTATAAATATTTTACCCATACTTCAAGGCTGAGCTTGAATCCACCTACTATATGTACTTCTCTTTGATTACCACAAAGGAAAAGATGGAAGATTCTAAAGTTAAATACATCTCCAACAGCTGAGTGACACTGGGCACATTCCTTAATAGTTCTTTGCCTCAGTTTCTTCATCTGTAAGACAGGGATAATAGCAATTTCCTTTGGACATAATGTGAGGAGTAAATGGGTTAATCCACGTACATCACTTGGCATGATCCCTGGCATAGATGAAAACCCAAAAAATGTTAGATATTGTTATTATTACTCTTGCCATTAGTGAATTTATCTTAATCTGAATTCAGACAATACTTATGGCCATTACAAACTAGCTGTTCATGTACATACAGTATCATTTCCCTCTCTTTTTCTACCCTCTCATCTCACATTTGTTCTTCTTCCTATCCCCTCCCATGATTACATGATACTAATACACGGGATCAATGTCTTATACATCTTACTATCTGCAATAATCACTCATACCCAGTAGATGATCAATAGATTTATTTAATCCCCAGTGAATGAATATTGAAGAGCTGACAGTATTGAAATGCCCTATACCACCTATAGTGAAGAAGTAAAATAAAATGCTTAAAATCATTAATTTAAAAAAATCTAAATTTCCAGTCTCACAAAATTACATCTCTCCTTTCATGATTCTCTAGATTTTTTTTTTTCTCTTTTACCTTTAAAACAACTCAACTTATTCATGCAACAAGAGATACAACAGCAAATACATGCAGGTCAGACAGCAGCCAAATATTGGAACACAAGAACCACAAGACAACTCAGCTGAACATAGCTCTGGATGAAGTGAAATAGGAAGACAATTTAAGGGGAAAGGTAACTGGCTCATCAGTCATACAAACACACACACCCACACCCATACACACACCAGTCCCAGGATTCTTTTACACCCAGGGCCGCATAAAAACAGCTGAGATAACCAGGCTACTACAGCAAGTAGATGTAGAAATATCAATCAGTTAGCTCAACAGCTGAGCTTACCACATGATCAATTTAATCACCTATCTCAAAAGTGGCTATTAACATACCTCAATATGCTAATAACTAAGGTTTGGCTAATTAAGTCATATCAAGTAGATACGGCCTTACTATATACTAATCATTTGCCTCAAGAAACTTAGTATGATAACTTGATATATGTATGTTATTATCATAGCATAAACTATTTTTTAACAATACCCAGGGAAAATGATGTTACCATAACACTGGTTTCTAGTGTATCTGCATGACTCTACTAACTTTGAGTTGCTTTCTCAGCCAAAAACAGGCCTGGTGACCACTATCCTCAAAGGGTTTACTAGTAGAGAGAAGTAAGATGGTTTGTCTTCAGAGGACCCTAAAACGTTTTACCAGCTTTGAAGTGCAACTATTCTCAAATCACAAAATATTAAGAGTTGGAAGAGCCTTAGAAGTCCCCCACTGAAGGAATTATTTATACTAACTTCCAGGCAAAAGGCCTTTCTTTGAATACTTTCTTTGAATGGACACTCACTATTTTTGCAAGGCAGTCCACTTCACTGTTACAAAATTCTTCCTTACAATCATTGGAAATCTGCCTCCCTGAACTTTTACCCAAAGATCATAGTTCTGCTCTCTGATACAAGTTAACCTCCGAAATATAATCAATTCTAGAATTAGGATATAATTATCAATTTGGTCACACAAAATACAAAAGAAACCTCAGGAAAAAAAAAAAAAGAAGAAACCATCACTATACACAACAAAATTTTGAAATTCAGGAAACTATGTTGAAATCACAACCCACCATAGTTTCAAGATATCAAAGCCCACGCCTCAGTGAACATACAAATATTAAGAATAACCTGACGTTTCGCAGTGGAAGGTGGTACAGTGTTTACTGAATACCTTTTGGCAACTTGAAACTACTAAATCCACCAACACAGTTTTAAAAATTACAATTCTGTAGGAAGCTCCAGACGGTTTTTCCAATTGCTCATATTTTCATTCTATTTCCTTCTAAAACATCTGCATGTTTTTGAAAGATCCCACTTCGCCCCACTGGTGCAATACTTTATGTATTTATTTTTAATATTTTACGTTTTTAAATAAATATTTTCAAGAATAAAGCCTAAAAGAATGGGGTGTAAAGGAGTGGGGGTGGGGCTAGCAGGGAAGTCAAAGAATTGCCCAGCAGGAAAAGGCTGGTTACTGGGTATTTTCCTTCTGGAAGCATGCTTCACTGGCATAGGTATCTGAAGTAAGGAACCATACAAACACGACCCAAGAACAAGAACGATCATGAGCAATGAGTGTTAAGGCATTAATGTCTGTAACATGTAAATGAACAGGCACTGGTCATCAAGCAGCGCCAGATGCTTCAGGACCTCTTAGAGAAAAGGTAAGGTCCAAGAAGCAGAGACTACGGCCACCCTCTGCGGGAGGGAAAGAGGGAAGAAACCAAGGAGTAACTACCAGCTCAGCAGTCCAATGAAGCCCGAACAGTACCAGAGCACAAGAAAGACGGCAAGTGACTAGGGGGAAGGCACACAACCCGGAGAGCCTGAAGAAGGGGTTGCAGTGTGCGAATACCGAACGGGTCCAAGAAATGGGTGTGGGTAAGGGGCTGTGGTGTGTGTAAGGGGCAACGCAGGAGTCCCATGGTCCTCTCCCTGCAGCAGAGCAACAGAGGGTACAAGGAAGGGGGAGGGTGAAAAGCAAGAATGACTCATTCCCGAAAGGAAGTGTTCAAGCCATAGAAAAGCATGCTACTGGGGGGGGGGGGCGGTTCAGGGCGAGGACTGTGAGAGCCAGGTGCCCACAGTGATGGGGGCAAACCCCAACGTCCCGTAGTTCCCGTAGCTCGTCTTTAAGATGGGGTGTGGGGGGGTTTCGCGGCAGCCGAGTGCCAAGGCCTGGGAAGCGGCGCGGCGCGTGCGCAGTGGCGCTCGGCGGGACCCGCTGAGGCAAAGCGGAGCCGCAGTGACAGAAGCGAGCGGAGCTGCCGCCGGGTGGGACTCACCGAGGCGCAGGGGCTGGAGGTGGTGCTGGGGGTAGGCGACCGCTGGACCGTGACCAAAGCCATCTAGGCGCTGCTAGGTTGTTCCGGGCAGGGCATTCTTGTCCTGAATGTGGGGGGGCGGGAGGGTGACGGAGCCGGGATGGGGAAGGGGGTATGGGATGGGGGTGAGGGGTAAGGGGAGGAGGAGGAGGCCGCGGGAACGGCCACAGGCTCCGCACCCACCACCGGACTCTCGCCTACTGACGCGCCGAACGGGCGGCGGGCGGGCGGGCGGTTCGGCAGCAGCGGGGCACAATGAGCGCTCCCAGTGCGCAGGCGCCACCTGTCAGCAACCGCCTCTCCCCTCGGCGCGCGCCGCCGCCTCGGCGTAACCCTTGAGTTGCCGGAAGCCGCCTGGGTGTTTGCGTCTCCGGCCGCCGCCCGGTCCCGGGTTTCCTCCTTTGCTTTGGAATCGCGCGGTTTGCCCGAGTCTAGAGGCAGTGAGCTGGGATGGGGGGAGGGGCCCCGGGCCGGGGGGCCGCTGGAATCCCCAGTCCTGAGAGACGACCATTTTATGAGGCGGGGGCGCACAGCTTAAGCGATCTTAGTGAAAGGAAACTGAGGTGAAAATCCTGAGGCAAACGCGTTGTCTGGTGGGAAAGGGCTCCGCCGGGTTTCAAAGGCTTTCTCTAGGTGGGAGTGAGACTTACTGGACTGGAGACCCTCTTGGCGCGACCAGAGACGAGTTTATCTCCTTTTGACCCGGCTCTTGGGAGCTTTTTCTGAGCTTTACCACCTTCTGTCTCAGAGCCCATGTTTTATGATGAGACTTTATGAAAGAAAGAAAGGTTTTTAATTTTATACCCTGGCAAGCTTCAGGGTACCCCTCACGCTTCCTCTATTACCCTGGCCCCGGTCTGAGGACTCATTCATTATTCCTAAGGTGGAGAGAGGCTGCATGAGCCCGGGAGGCCGAGAAGGCTGGGCTCACGGAATTATAAGGGTCCAACCTGCTATTTACCTCCCACTTGCTTCCTGCTGGAAGAAATTCTCTTAAATAGGATTTGCTCCTTGAGATTTTTTACTCCTTCGGCTCTAGATTTCATGATTGCACAGACCTACGTGAAATGTAGATTATTAAATATTTTAAAGGAATACTTTTCTAAAAGATAAACCGTCAGCAGACTTCAAGGAAGTAATGAAAAATCAAGATTAAAAGAGGGGGGAAATCTCACTATACAAATACCATTGATTATTTACACAGAGAAAGAGTTGACAAAGCTATTTCTCAACTTGAGTGCATGCTCTGGAATATACCACCATACATATCAAAGCTGTAGAAAACACACACATTAAGGAGTTTGCAGTTATTAAAGCCTCCTGCTCCTGTTGTCACTCAAACTCTTTGGATCTCATTGCTTTCTTTAAACTGATAGGGCTGTCATGAGCTCTTTCTGGCTGCTGTATGGTTAAGTGCCACTAGAGCCCTCTGTGCTGAGCCTTTGTTCTCTCCCTGGGGCCCTGCGGTTGAAATAATTAGCAGGGAGGTTCCATCAAGAATCAGACACTGAGGGTCCCTGTACTGTACAGTCCTGTGTAGAATGAATTGCAGAGAAGCCAGCTGGTAGGCTTTTGCCCCCTGGTGGTGGTCAAGAGTGCCTGCGAGACAAAATTAAACAAAGATGTATGGTTCACCGATTAAACAATCTGTGTGTTTTTTTTTTTTTCCCAGAGCTGCATAGTAAACAGGAAAAGAAAAGACAAAGTTCAGAAATAAGAACTTTGAACGAATGCTTAGAAGACCAAACAGGAAGTTATATGCATAGCTAAGAAACATACATAGCTGAAAGCTGAATGAACTCAGATAAATGAAACATGTGGTTTAGAAATCAAAGTATCATTCTAGAAAAAGTATTATTCAAATCAATAGGTCTTAATAATGTGCTTGTATGTTATTTTTCTTAGTGACTCAGGGATAGCAACACTGATTATCTAGTTTTGTGTAGCAACATACTATTAAGAAATTCTTTTGGCAGATGACTTAATTCCATTAATCTTATATTGGGAAAGATCACTACCATAGGAGTCAGAAGACCTGGCTCCTAGCTCCAACTCTGTGAAACCTTAGGCAAATGGCTTAAACTTTTTGAGCATTAGTTTCTACAATGGATTGCTAACTCACAGGATTCCTGTGATCAAATGAGATAATGCATGCTAAAGTACAGTATAAACTATAAAGCCCTGTATGTAGTTAAGATAACTTTATTATTCTCTAAAGTTTGTTCCAAGTTCAGTCAGCTTTTTCTGAGTGTACCCTATGTGTAGAAAATAGCATCAAGCAAAAAGGGAATAAAAAGGACTTAAAAAGACATGATTCATGCCTTTTCTTAATAGTAAGAGAAGTAGATTAGTGGTGAAGATATGTCTCATTTGCAGGCAGATATAGAAGATCTTTGTTAAACATATCTGAGGTGATAAAATCCTGGTTAAAATTAGGATTATAAAAAAAAAAATTTGGAATTAGGGGTGCCTGAGTGGCTCCGTCGGTTAAGAGACTGCCTTCGGCTCAGGTCATGATCCCAGGGTCCTAGAATCGAGCCCCATGCTGGGCTCCCTGCTCAGCAGGGGAGTCTGCTTTTCCCCCTACCCCTGCTCATGTGCTCTCTCTCACTCACTCTCTCCCTTTCAAATAAATAAGTAAAATCTTTAAAAAAAATTGGAATTACAAAATACCCAGATTCACATTAAGTTTATTTGTATCAGGAAGTTAATTTATTAATTTACAGAGGAGATAGCTCTTCCTAGTATATAACCTTTTAAGGAAACTAAGATTTGGAAATTACTGGTGCATGTTCATTAATCACCATTAATTGAGAAAATATTGAGTATGTATTATATGCTACACACTGTTTTAAGAAATAAAAGTCTGTCTTTCAGGGGCTCAAAGCCTATTAGCAGGGAAAAACACACCAAATAATGACATAATGGTTTAGCGGTACTGTGGTTTCAGTCAACTTTGCTAGGCCCCCAAGGGGGATACGTATACAGGAGAAGCCTAGATATGTACCAAGTGCTTTAGAAACACAGAGGAAGAGGTCTGGGAAAATGCAGTTTATGATACTGGCTTTCAGGCTTTGGTTGCAGAGCTAGATCACATGTGAGCATTTGAAATCTATGCTCTCTGCTCCATTTATACCTATTCTTCCCTGGGCTCCACCTTGGTTCCTACTTGGTCTTCTGGTGATCTGAGGGAGGAAGTATCTACTTTTATTAGAGAAAAGACCCTAGATCCTCTTAGTATGTTAGTTGAATTTGAGAAGAGAGAGACCAAGAGCAGGATTCCTAAAAGAGGCAGCCAGAGACAGAAGTCCTCCTACTTCTATTTCTAACACCTTTATTCTTCCCACCTGTTATAATGGAGGCCTACTTGTGCCATTGGAATTCCTTTAACCCTTAACTTGTATCATCACTTCTTCAGGGGTGAAATTATAGGAGAACTTTTGAAATTCTTTTCTTTTTTTTTTTTAAAGATTTTATTCATTTATTTGACAGAGAGAGACACAGAGAGGGAACATGAGCAGGGGGAGTGGGAGAGGGAGAAGCAGGCTTCCCGCTGAGCAGGGAGCCTGACGAGGGGCTCCACCCCAGGACCCTGGGATCATGACCTGAGCCGAACGCAGACGCTTAACGACTGAGCCACCCAGGCGCCCCAGAACTTTTGAAATTCTTGAGATCAGTTGGTTCTTAAGCTTTGAGAACTTGATGAAAACTATTAACTCTCCAGAAAGATATACTTGCACATTTCACACACTCACTGAAATCCATTGAGAGTCCTCAGGTTAAGTTTGCAACGACATGGATGGAACTAGAGGGTATTATGCTAAGCGAAATAAGTCAATCAGAGAAAGACAATTATCATATGATCTCACTGATATGTGGAATTTAAGAAACAAAATAGATAATCATAGGGGAAGAAAGGAAAAAATAAAACAAGACGAAACCAGAGAGGGAGACAAACCATAAGATACTTTTAATCATAGGAAACAAACTAAAGCTTGCTGAAGGGGAGAGGGGTGGAGGAATGGGGTAACTAGGTGATGGACTTTAAGGCAGGCATGTGATGTAATGAGCACTGGGTATCATATAAGAGTGATGAATCAGACCTGTACCTCTGAAACCAGTAATACATTATATGTTAATTAATTGAATTTAAATTTTTAAAATGTTTTAAAAAAATAAAATGTCAAAAAAAAAAGAATCCTGATCTGGGGCTAAAGCAGTGCTTTTCAACTCTTTTTCATATCATGACATCCATAGAAATGATATTTGTATAGCACACTGAGATAAACTAAAGGGGATTTGGAGGCAACTATATGGGGCTTGGTGAAAAAAACTTTTTATATAATATAATGAGAAAAAAATAAACATATTAAGGATGATATTAAATATTGAATTTGTATGAGCTTCTGAATAGTCTTCTCAAAAATTAAATGAAAAACTTGAGATTGCTTCTATAAACATTACATTTTCTATGTAGGTTTTTAAAAACATTATTACAATATTATTGACTACTCTCTTTGCTGTACCTTTCACCTCCATGACTTATTTATTTTATTATTGGGAGTTTCTACCACTTAATCCCCTTCACCTATTTCACCTGAACCCCTACCTCCCTCCCCTCTGGCAACCACCAGTTTGTTCTCTGTATTTATGAGTGTATTTCTGCTTTTTTTTGTTTGTTTTGTTTTTTTGGATTCCACATGTAAGTGAAATCATATATCTTTGACTTATTTCACTTAACATAATACTCTTCATGTACATCCGTGTTGTTGCAAGTGGCAATATTTCATTCTTTTTTATGACTAATATTCACATATATATATTCATATCTATCTATGTATCTATCTATCTACGACATCTTTTTTATTCATCCATCTATCAATGGATACTTGGGTTGCTAACATATCTTGGTTATTATAAATGCTGCAATAAACATAGGGGTGCATATATCTTTCCAAACTGGTGTTTTGTTTTGTTTTGTTTTTTAGGTAAATACCCACTAGTAGTATTACTGGATCATATTGTAGTTCTCTTTTTAATTTTTTGAGTGATCTCCATGCTATTTTCCACATTGGCTGCACCAATTTACATTCCCACCAACAGTGCACAAGGGTTCCCTTTTCTCCACATCCTCGCCAACACTTGTTATTTCTTATCTTGATACTAGCCATTAAGACTGGTGTGAGACAATCTTTCATTGTAGTTTTGATTTGTCTTTCCCTGATGATTATTGATGTTGGGCATCTTTTCATATATCTGTTGGCCATCTGTATGTCTTTGGAAAAATGTCTAGTCAGGTCCCCTGCCTATTTTAAATTGGATTATTATTTTTTTTTTTTTTTTAGTGTTGAGTTGTATAAGTTCTTTGTATAATTTAGATATTAACCTCTTTTTGGTCATATCATTTGCAAATATCTTCTCCCATTCAGTAGGCTGCCTTTCTGGTTTGTTGATGGTTTCCTTTGCTATGCAAAAGATTTTTATTTTGGTGTAGTCCCAATAGTTTATTTTTGCTTTTGTTTCCCTTGTTTGTTGGGGCATATCCATAAATATGTTGCTAAGGCCAAAGTCCATACTTATGTTTTCTTTTAGGAATTTTATGGTGTCAGGTCTCACATTTTGGTCTTTGATCCATTTTGAATTTATTTTTGTGTGTGGTATAAGAAAGTGGTCCAGTTTCATTCTTTAGCATGTAGCTGTCCAGTTTTCCCAGCACTATTTATTGAAAAGACTATCTTCATTGTATGTTCTTGCTTCCTTTGTCAAAGATTAATTGACCATATAAGTATGGGTCTATTTCTGGGCTCTCTATTTTGTTCTATTGTTCTATGTGTCTATTTTTGTGCCAGTATTATCCTGTTTTGATTATTATAGCTTTGTAGCATATTCTGGAATCTGAGATTGTGATACCTCCAGCGTTGCTCTTCTTTCTCAGGATTGCTTTGGCTATTCAGGGTCTTTTGTGGTTCCATACAAAATTTTAGGATTATTTGTTCAAGTTCTGTGAAAAATGCTGTTGGTATTTTGATAGGGATTACGTCAAATCTGTAGATTGCTTTGGGTAGTAGGGATATTTTAACAATACTCTTCCTATCCATGAACATGGTATATCTTTCCATTTGTTTGTGTTATCTTTAATTTCTTTCACTAGTGTCTTATATTATCCATAGTATAGGTCTTTCACCTTCTTGGTTAAATTTATTCCTAGTATTTTATTCTTTTTGGTGCAATGGGAATGTATTTTAAATGTATTTATTTCTCTTTCTGCTACTTTGTTATTAGTCTATGGAAATGTAACAGGTTTCTGTATATTAAATATATACCCTGTATATATTACTGAATTAATTTATTACTTCTAATAAATGGTGGAGTCTTTAGGGTTTTCTATATAAAGTATCATGTCATCTGCAAATAGGGATAGTTTTACTTCTTCCTTACCAATTTGGATGCCTTTTATTTCTTTTTCTTGTCTGATGGCTGTGGCTAGGAATGCCAGTACTATGTTGAATAAAAATAGTGAGAATGGACATCCTTGTCTTGTTCCTGATCTTAAATGAAAAGCTTTCTGTTTTCACCATTAAGTATGATATTAGCTGTGGGTTTTTTATTTATGGCCTTTATGATAGTGAGGTATGTTTCCTCTAAACCTACTTTGTTGAGAGTTTTTATCATGAATAGATTTTGCATTTTATCAAATGCTTTTCCGCATATATTGAGATGATCATAAGGTTTTTATTCCTTCCTCTTGTTAATGTGATAAATCACATTGATTGGTTTGTGAATATTGAACCATCCTGGGGTAAATCCCACTTGACTGTGGTGAATGATCCTTTCAATGTATTGTTGAATTTGGTTTGTTAATTTTGTTGAGGATTTTTGCATCTATGTTCACTGGGAATATTGGCTTGTAGTTTTCTTTTTTTGTAGTGTCTTTATATGGTTTTGATATCAGGGTAATTCTGGCCTCATAGAATGAATTTGGAAGTATTCCTTCCTCTTCTATTTTTGGAATAGTTTGAGTAGGATAGGTATTAACTCTTCTTTAAATGTTTGGTAGAATTTAGCAGTGAAGCTATCCAGTCCTGTACTTGTTGGGAGTTTTTTGAGGACCTACTCAATTTCATTACTAGTAATCAGTCTTCAAATTTTCTATTTCTTCCTCATTCCATTTGGAAGATTGTAT
Organism: Phoca vitulina; assembly: GCF_004348235.1. Taxonomy (NCBI): domain Eukaryota; kingdom Metazoa; phylum Chordata; class Mammalia; order Carnivora; family Phocidae; genus Phoca; species Phoca vitulina. Next base: position 22,367,209 of record NW_022589743.1, read on the forward strand.
GTCTTGAGGTATTTATCCATTTCTTCTAGGTTGTCCAATTTGTTGACATATAATTTTTCATAGTTTTCTTTTATAATCCTTTGTATTTCTGTGGTGTCAGTTGTTATTTCTCCTCTTTCATTTCTGATCTTATTTATTTGAGTCTTCCCTTTTTTTCTTGATGAGTCTGGATAAGTTTATCAATTCTGTTTATCTCTTCAAAGAACCAGCCATTGGTTTCATTGATCTTTCTATTGATTTTTTAAGTTTCTATTTCATTTATTTCCACTCTAGTCTTTATAATTTCCTTTCTTCTACTAACTTTGGGCTTTGTTTGTCCTTCTTTTTCTAGTTCCTTTAGGTGTAAGTTTACATCATTGTTTTGAGATTTTTCTTGTGTCTTGAGGTGGATCAGTATCACTATAAACTACCCTCTTAGAACTGCTTCTGCTACATCCCAAAGATTTTGGACCATTTTGCTTCCATTTTCATTTGTTTCCATGTTTTTGTTGTTATTGTTGTTGTTTAGTTTTTATTTCATAATCATAAACTTAACTCTGCAATCCAGCTAGACTTTGAGGGGGGTAGGGAAAATATGGAACCCATAGAACTGCAGTGAGAGCACAAAGATTATAGGATATTTCAAGCAGATGGGGGTGAAGGGGTACTTTTCTGAGCTACAGAAGGAATGGTTTGGTAGTTAAGATAAAACACAAGTCAAATTTATTAGATTTGTCCACAGTCAGCAATGGTGATCTTCTTGCTGGTCTTGCCATTCCTGGACCCAAAGTGCTCCATTGCTTCCACAATATTCATGCCCTCTTTCACCTTGCCAAAGACCACATGCTTGCCATCCAATCTCTCAATCTTAGCTGTGCAGATGAAAAACTGGGCACCATTTGTATTGGGCCCAGCATTTGCCATGGACAAGATGCCAGGACCTGTGTGCTTCAGGATGAAATTCTCATCATTGAATTTCTCCCCATAGATGGACTTGCCACCAGTGCCATTATGGCCTGTGAAGCCACCACCCTGGCACATATATCCCAGAAAAATCCTGTGAAAACTGGAAACCTTATTATCAAATCCTTTCTCCCCAGTGATCAGAGCATGAAGGTTCTTTGCTGTTTTTGGAACTTTGTCTGCAAACAGCTCAAAGGAGGTGTGGCCCAAGGGCTTGCCATTCACAGCAAGGTTGACCATGACTGGCGGTGTGGGCAGCTCTGGGGTGGTGGCATATGCAAGGCTGTGTCCATGTACTTTTTTATTTCCTCTTTGATTTCTTTGTTGACTATTGGTTGTTTAGTAGCATGTTGTTTAGCCTCAGTGTGTTTGTGTTTTTTCCATTTTTTTTCCTTATAATTTATTTCTAGTTTCATACTGTTGTGGTCAGAAAAGATGCTTGATATGATTTCAGTCTGCTTAAATTTATTAAGACGTGTTTTGTGGACTAACATGTGATCTATCCTGGAGAATATTCCATGTGCACTTGAAAAGAATGTCTATTCTGCTATTATGGGATGGAATGTTCTCTCTCTCTCTATATATATATCTGTTTATCCATCTGGTGTAATGGGTTATTCAAAGCCACTCCTTCCTTATTGATTTTCTGTCTGGATGATGTATTCATTGATGTAAGTGGCATATTTAAGTCCCCTACTATTATTGTATTACTGTCAATTTCTCCCTTTATATCTATTAATATTTGCTTTATGTATTTAGGTGCTCTTATGTTGGGTGCATAGATGTTTACAATCTTGATCTTGCTGGATTGATCCCTTTATCATTATGTAATGCCCTCTTTTTCTCTGGTTACAGTCTTCGTTTTTTAAAGTCTGTTTTGTCTGATACAAGTAGTGCTACCCTGGCCTTTTTTTTTTCACTTCCATTTGCATGGAACATCAATTATCATTATCCCTTCACTTTCAGGCTGTATGTGTCTTTAAGTCTGAATTGAGCCTCATAGACAGCATATGGATGCATTTTGTTTTTTTATCCATTAAGTCACCTGATGTCTTTTGATTGGAGCATTTACATTTAAAGTAATTATTGATAGGTATGTGCTTATTGCAATTTGTTGTTTTGTGGTTGTTTTTTAGTTCTTCTTTGTTCCTTTCTTTTTCTCTTGCTCTCTTCCCTTCTGGCTTGATGGCTTTCTCAGATTTATTTCTTTTTATTTTTTTGTGTATCTATTTTAAGTTTTTTATTTGTGGTTACTGTGAGGTTCATATATAACGTATGTGTAGAGGCAGTCTGTATTAAGTTGATGGTCACTTAAGTTCACATGTGTGCTGAAGAACACATTCTAAAGGCACTAAATTTTTACTCCCCCTCCATGTTTTATATATGTGATATTATATTTTACATTTTTATTTTGTGTATCCCTTGACTAATTTTTATAGATATAATTGATTTGACTGTTTTTGTGTTTTAACTTCCTTACTGGCTTTGTAAGTGATTAATCTACTACTTTACTGTATGTTTGCTTTTACCAGTGAAATTTTTTCATGGTTTTATTCCAGTTATGTTCTTTTCTTTCCATTTAAAGAATTCCCTTTAGGGGCTCCTGGGTGGCTCAGTTGGTTAAGTGTCTGACTCATGGTTTTGGCTCAGGTCATGGTCTCCAGGATATGAGACCAAACCCCATGTTGGGTTCCTCGCTAGGTATGGAGCCTGGTTGGGATTCTGTCTCTTCCTCTCTCTCTGCCCTTCCTGAGCCTCCCCTCACACTCTCGCTCTCTTAAAAAAAAAATAATTCCCTTTAAACAAAGAACAGAACAAACAAAAAAAAGGAATTCCCTTTTTTTTTTTTTTTTTTAAAGATTTTATTTATTTATTTGAGAGAGAGAGAATGAGAGACAGAGAGCATGAGAGGGAGGAGGGTCAGAGGGAGAAGCAGACTCCCTGCCGAGCAGGGAGCCTGATGCGGGACTCGATCCCGGGACTCCAGGATCATGACCTGAGCCGAAGGCAGTCGCTTAACCAACTGAGCCACCCAGGCGTCCCAAAAGGAATTCCCTTTAACATTTCAGGTCATCATTCAGAATTTAAGAAGAGGTCAAGAGCTTCCCAGATAAACAAAAGTTAAAGGAGTTCATCACCACTAAACCAGTCTTATAAGAAATGTAGAGTTTTGTGATTGAAATGACCTCATGTAATTCCTGAACAAGACAATTTAACAATGATCACTTGGTAGTCATTATTGATGAGAATATAATTCATGCAACTAGGTGATAAATTTAAAACAATTTTCACAACAATTAAAAACTTACAAGTATAAATTATATTTGACTCTAATAGCTCTTACTTTTTTTTTTTTTTAAAGATTTCATTTATTTATTTGAGTGAGAGAGAATGAGAGATAGCACGAGAGGGAAGAGGGTCAGAGGGAGAAGCAGACTCCCCGCCGAGCAGGGAGCCCGATGTGGGACTCGATCCCAGGACTCCAGGATCATGACCTGAGCCGAAGGCAGTCGCTTAACCAACTGAGCCACCCAGGTGCCCCTCTAATAGCTCTTACTTTTTCACACTGGCAAATGTAATGTGACAATATCTTATGATTACATGACTGGATTTAGAATATCCAAATATATTTTCATATCAAGTATATATTACAAAATAATGATGAAACTGTAATTTGCAGAGTATGACTATGTTATTACAATGAAAATTCTGCAGCTAACTTGGATGTAACTAAAAGGACACATCAGCCATAAACAAAGGGAAGAATTCAATATATATGAAGAGAGAGATTGGGAGCTGAGTCCATAAGGAGTATCTGGCAGGTCTCCCTGCCTTTCCTGGCCATACCTTGGGCTGTGAGTCCTGCCCCTTGATTACCTGGAACATGCAGGTAGCTCTAAGGCTCAATGTTTATGACAAGCAGCAATACTTACTGCAACTGGCTTTGGAAAATGATGCCCTGGTAGTAGAATACTCCTTGGCTTTGCTTCTTTATTAAAGAGTACTTGCTTTAATAAAGCAAGTTCTTCATTGTGCTTACCTCCTTGGGGACCATGGGGGACACTAGGGTGGATCATCAGGCTCTGACTACTTTGGGCTACTCTCCGAGAATCCTTAGAACAAATTGCTCTGGCCAGGGGTGAATTATGTAGAGGCACCAACCACCCCAGTCATTTCAGGCCACTTAGAGCTGAATAGATAACTATCTTGCAGTACATCTGTAACTCATTTATTTCACACTAAATGAAGTGTATCACTTAAAAGACTATGGTTTATATAGCTAAACTTGTTAAAATGGGGGGGAGGAAGAAATCATAGTTTCTGTTTTTAATAATCCAATTCCTTACATTTGAAATGACTAATTACAAAGTGACATAGCTATAAATTAATTAGTACAGATGGAATATATAATAGCTGGAGTATGATTGAATCATATATTACCTTCACCTGGTTGTAATTTTTAATAAAATTTAATAATCTTTTACTAACTTTAATAGTCAGTGTCCAGATAGGAAATAGAAATCACACCAGTTATTTGAATAGATACTTTAACAAGAACTGTTGATTAGATATAAAGTTAAGTAGATGATTGCAAAGCTAAAAAGAGACATCTAAGGTATGATAGAGAAAGCAACTGTTACTGCATCTAGAGCTGGGGGGAAAAAAGAAGCAAAGGAAGCCATAAAAAAAACTGAAATCTTGCCATTTACAATGACATGGATGGAACTAGAGGGTATTATGCTAAGCGAAATAAGTCAATCAGAGAAAGACATGTATCATATGATCTCACTGATATGAGGAATTCTTAATCTCAGGAAACAAACTGAGGGTTGCTGGAGTGGTGGGGGGTGGGAGGGATGGGGTGGCTGGGTGATAGACATTGGGGAGGGTATGTGCTATGGTGAGTGCTGTGAATTGTGTAAGACTGTTGATCACAGACCTGTACCTCTGAAACAAATAATACATTATATGTTAAAAAAAAAAAAAAAAAAGAAAAGAAAGAGAGAGAGAGAAGATAGTAGGAAGGGAAAAATGAAGGGGGGGAAATCGGAGGGGGAGGTGAACCATTAGAGACTATGGACTCTGAGAAACAAACTGAGGGTTCTAGAGGGGAGGGGGTGGGGGGATGGGTATTAAAGAGGGCACGTATTGAATGGAGCACTGGGTGTTATATGCAAACAATGAATCATGGAACACTACATCAAAAACTAATGACATAATGTATGGTGTTTAACAGCATAATAAAATAAAATTTAAAAAAAAAGAAGCAAAGGAAAAAATGTACAAACTTAGAGGAGTGACCCCCACAGAGCTGAAACTCAGATCTCTGAGAAGACGCTGCTCAGCTGGTGTTGGTGTCTCTGAACTTAGAGGAGGGACTCCATAGGACCCAGACCTCTAAGGCAGGAACACTGGCTGGCTGGTGTTGGTGTCTTTGAGTCAATGAAATGTGTAGAACTGTAGAAAAACTACAAACTGGATTCAGTTGTTGCTATAGAAAGGACCTGCTGCTACCAGGATAAAGAAGCATTGCAGAGGTAAAGCATACAGGAACCAAAAATTCACAGGAAGCAGTCTTGAGGTAGACAGGAAGGAACAATTCTATTGTCCTTCTTTAGTCTTGGGGTCTCTCTCTGGTGCCACCAGTTAGAAGAGCTTAACAGAACCAGCTGGCAAGCAAAGAAATGTGGTTTTCAGAGTCCCAGCTCCAGCATCAAAGAAGAATACAAAAGGGTGAGTGTAGAGCTGACATAATAATGTAGTAATTAGCACTTGACTGATATGGAAATTGATACCAGAAATGGAGGTTATCTTTCATCCTCTAGTTTGCATATATTTTATGAAGACGGTTAAAGACCTTGCTACTTCCTGCTCCCCAGATCCAATGACTGTAATGTCATCAGTGTGCTGGACCAACTCAGTGCTGATTGGAAGATCAAGATGCTCAATATCTCTGTGGACTACATTATGGTAGAGAGCAGGAGAACTGACATAGCCCTGGGGCAAGACAGTGAAGTTATACTGTTGGCCTGCCAAGTAAAAACCAATAACTGCTGGTGTTCTTTCCCAATTTGTATGGAGAAATAAGCATTTGTTAGGTCAATAGCTGCATACCAGGTGGCAGGGATTGTGTTGATTTGCTCCAGTAAAGATAACTACATATAGAAGGCAGCTGGGGACATCACCTGATTAAATATATAATTCTCTACAATCATTCTCCAAAATCCATCCAAACAGGCAAATTAAATTGGCATGAGATAGGTTTCATCACTCCCTGCTTCTTTCAAATCTTTATTGGTGTTACTAATCTCTGTAATTGCCCATTCTGCCATCCCACGAAAGCAATAATTTTTGTTTACTCTCCTGGTATATATGTATGTGGAGGAGGGGAGCTCCCAAGGGCTACAACTTGGCTTTTCATACTATAAGGCCACTTATTTCAGGATCAGAGAGCCAATATGGAAATTCTGCCAGTTACCATGTATCTATTCTAATTATACATCCAGGAACTGATCAAATCACTATAGAGTGGTTCTATAGATTTACTTAATCTACTGTGATTAGTATGAAGACTCAATTTCTCAGGGGGTGGGAGAGTGGGGAATGAGTTAAATAGGTGATGGGGATTAAAGAGTGCACTTGTGATGCACAGGGTGATGTATGGAATTGTTGAATCATTGTATTGTACACTGGAAACCAATATCACACTGAATGCTAACTAACTGGAATTAAAATAAAAACTTTTAAAAAATAAAGGGAAGGTGCAAGGACTAAGCTCTGGGAGCACTACAATATTAAGAACTCTGAGAAAAGAAGAATAACCAACAAGAGAAACATAAAAAACAATAGGGAAGTGGGAGAAAAACTCAGATATTGTTATCCTGGAAGCCAAGTGAAGAAAGTACAGGTTTCCCCCACTTTCCCCCACTATCTGAAAGTACAACATTCTTGTGAGACCGTCTGTAAGGCAGAATGACATAAAGCAAAGAAACAATTACCATTAATTTATATGGAAAATTCTTTTGAGTATTCCTAGACCCAAAAAATCAAATCTCTTAGGCTTTTCTGATTTCTTAGGACACATCTTGCTAATGGATGCACAAAATACATCGAGATAAAGCACAGATGCTCAGACACAGTTCAAAGCTACAGTTGCTGAATGCTGAGCTACTGAGTGTGGTTCCTGGGGAAGGAGCTTAGGGTGTATACTGTCTCTACAATGGCTTGCTGAGAAACAAATGCTGAATGTTATTTTTACTTTTTTGCCTTTTTTTGTAAAAGCAAAAATCCTCTTCAGATTTCTTTCCCTGAGGGAAACCAGACTGTGGTCAAGGCATCAAGATTAACACTCATTTATGACCTCAGGACCTACCTCACCAATATCCCAGTTCAACTGTGTTCAGGCTTTTCATCACCACTGGCAGAAATGGTGCTAATCTTAAAGGATCCTGAACCCCAAGTCAGGCCTTGGCCATTACAACAATACTTCATGAGACCCTCATTCTGTGCTGTGCACAGTTCAGTAATACTTTGCTAGACATCCCAGCAAGCAAAGTCTTCCATGTCCATGCAGGTTTCAGCATGGGGAAAGATCAGTGTGAAGATTCAGGTGTCCTCCAAAAGTTCCTGGGTTCTCACCAGACCATCCTCCTTACCCTCTTTGTGGTGCTGTTGTCAACAGCTTTGTTTTTCTAGCATACAATACCTTCATAAGATACAGACAATTCCAGTTGTTTATGTACCAACTGTAGGAACACCACAGCCAGATTCTTATACCTCCACACATTTCCTCCCCACCCATTCATGACTCCACAGCCCCCACCAGCCTAAAGTCAGCTACAACACAGTGGCTATGGAGTATAAGGCACTAACCTCCACTTAATAGGTCCCCTTGACTATGGAAGACTGGAGATTTCTAGCCCTAGACCTGGAGCCTAGCAGCAACCTCTACACTCATAAGCCCCTAAACAAGGCTTCTGAGAACTGTAAACAAAGGATCCCAAGCTGTTCCATTAAAAAAAAAAACAAAAAAGACTCAATTTCTCACCTGTCTACCACAAGCCCACACTTAAACTGGTGGACTGAAGTGGCACTTATTGTTCCCAGGAATTAACATTGATGTAGTGCCAGTGTTTAGAAATCCCTGAAAAACCTGAATATTTCTTTTTCCCTGGCACGTAGTCATTTTAGGAGATGGCCACAGGTCGTGTTGGGAAGACTTGGAAGAAGATTTTCAGTATATACTTATGGCAGTGCTGCAGTATCCTCCTTTAAGGAGATCCAACCTTGCCTTCAGTTATGGGGCTTAGGCCTAGAAACTGGTGAGAGGTCAGAACTCTCCACCGTGGTGACTAGAGTCATATTTTTGGCCACCATGTATGGATTTTTTATATTATATATAGCTAACCATTTCAGTAGGCTGGCCATCTATTTTATTCCTAGGACCACCATAATCACTTAGCCGCAAAGATTGCTGAGAGTCAAAAAACATGTGATTACCACTATATTTCTACTTTGTCCTTTATGATAAATGTGCCTACTTTGTCTTTGGTGGTTAAACACTAATATTTGGCCTCTGCTACTCTGAAATGGGTCATCCCACCTGCGTAACCTACAGAAGAAAGCCACGATAGAGCTTTTCAAGGATGTAAGTATTCCCATCACTAATATACTTTTCAATGCTTCAGTAAAGGGATCTCCCCAGAATCCTTTCAGAGGATGTACTTGGAGGGGGGCGGGGAGTGGATGTGCACGTCAATATGTGATAAATCTGCTCCAACATTCCTATCTCCCTAAGCCTTTGGATTTCTCCTTACATTATGCCAGGGAAGTTCTAGTATCTCAACTTAAACACATGCCACTGTGGAGTCCAAGTTTCAGTGAATTTACCAAATAAATGATTGGCGTCGTCACTTCCAGCTGTAGGTGCTATAACCTTAAGTCCTTAATTTCTGATAAGTGTTCAGTATTAACCCATATTAACAAATTCTAACAACTCAGCATTATATTCTGTGTTCCTTTCTTTAACTCCCTGATAATATACTCTTACAAATATTCCCTGGGTTTATGCCCCTATATATGCAAATCGTGAAAATCCTTTGCTGTAAAAACTATTTTTTCCTGGTCAGACTTTGTATTTGCCCTGCTGGAGCATTTTAACATCTGATTTTAGTTATGAGTCTCCTAGAAGTAGGAGGTGGTTGTGATGAGTCTTGAGGAAAGTGGGCATCTCCTAGTAAGGCAATTCCCCCAGATGAGATTATTGCAAGGTTTTCAATTTAGTGAAGGCTAGTCTCCACAAATACAGGAGGACAAATTGCCTCCATTGGCAAGAGAGACTCAGAAGTTTGAGATTATTAGTCTCCTAGTCCCACTAAATGTTGGAAATTTGGAATGAGGTCCTTCTTCCCAATCAGTGCCCCAATTTTCACAAGAGTAACTTGGCTGGGATGTGAATTCAATTAATCCTATAATTCTACAACCCCATAATTCTTGATAAGTTGACCCCTTTATCATTGTATAATGACTTTCTTTGTCTCTTGTTGCAGCTTTTGGTTTAAAGTCTATTTCAAAGTCTGATGTAAGTATAGCTACCTCTGCTCTAATTTGGTTTCACTTGCATGTACTCTCTTTTTCTTTCCCTTCACTTTGAGCCTATGTGTGTCCTTAAAGCTGATGTGAGTCTCTTGTTTAGGCAGCATATAGTTGCGTCTTGTTTTTTCACCCATCCAGCCACTATATGCATTTTGACAGAGAATTTAATTCATATACATTTGGAGTAATTATCAATAGGGAAGAACTTAGTAATATCATCTTGTTAATGGTTTTCTGGCTGTTTCATAATTCCTTTGTGCTTTCTTCCTCTCTTACTGCCTTCCTTTGTGAATTGATGATTTTCCATAGTGGTATGCTTTGATGCCATTCTTTTTATCTTTTGTGCATCTACTGTAGGTTTTTGCTTTGTGTACCATGAAACATTGATTATAATAATTATTTTAAGTTGATAACAATTTAATTTCAACTACATACAAAAACTCTACCTTTTTACCCTCCCATTTTGTTTTTGATGCCACAATTTACATCTTTTTATATTGTATATCCATTAGCAAATTTTGTAGCTATAGTTATTTTTAATACTTATGTCCTTTAACCTTTATACTAGAATTAACTGATTAATACACTACCATATTACAGTGTTGAAGTGTTCTGAATTTGACTATATAGTTATATTTATCAGTATGTTTTATATTTTCGTATGTTTTCATGTTACTAATTGGTGTCCCTTTGTGCCAGCTTGAAGAACTCCTTTCACATTTCTTATAAGGCAGTTTTTGTTTGTCTGGGAAAGACTTTGTCTCTCCTTCATTTCTGAGGAGAATTTTGCCAGGTAGAATAATGATTACTTTAAATATATCACCCCACTTTCTCCTGGCCTGTGAGGTTTCTGATAAGAAATTCACTGATAGTCTTATGGGATTCCCTTGTAAGTGACATACTTCTTTTCTATTGCTGCTTTCAAGATTTATCATTGTCTTTGGGTTTTGACAGTTTTATTACAATGTGTCCTGGGGAAGATGTCTTTGGGTTGAATTTGTTTGCAGACCTATGAACTTCATGAACTTGGATGTGCAAATATCTCCCCAGATTTGGGAAGTTCTCAGATATATTTTTTAAAATAAGCTTTCTGCCCCTTTCTCTCTCCTCTTAGACTCTCATAATATGTAATTTCTCTTAATGGTGTCCCATCAATCCCATAGGCTTTCTTCATTCTCCTTCATTTTTTTCCCTTTGCTTTTCTCTGACTGGATCATTTCAAATGATCTGTGTTCCTACTTAGTATTTACCCTCCAAAAAATGAAAATGTTAATTTGAAAAGATATATGCACTCTCATGTTTATTGCAGCACTATTTACAATAACCAAGATGTGAAAACAACCCAGTGTCCATCAATAGATGAATGGGTAAAGATGTCTCTCTCTCTCTTTTGCTCTCTCTCTCTCTCTCTCTCTCACACACACACACAGGAATATTACTCAGCCATAAAAAAGAATGAGATCTTGTCATTTGTGACAACATGGATGGACCCAGAGGGTATGCTAAATGAGATAAGTCAGAGAAAGACAATTACCACATGATTTTACTTATATGTAGAATCTATAAAAATAAAATAAATAAACAAAAAGCAAAAACAAACTCATAAATACAGAGAACAAAGAGATGGTTGTCACAGGAGAGAGAATTGAGGGATAAGCAAAATGGGTGAAGGTAATGGGAGACACAGGCTTCCAGCTATGGAATGAATAAGTCACAGGGATAAAAAGTACAGCATAGGGAATATAGTCAATGGTATTATAATAGCATTGCATGGTGACAGTTGATAGCTACACCTGTGGTGAGCATAGCATAGTGTATGCTAAATGAGATAGCATAGAGATTTGTCAAATCACTATGTTGTACACCTGAAACTAATGTAACATTGTATATCAACTATACTTCAATAATAATAATAATAATAATAATAAATCTGTGTTCAGATTCACCAATTCTTTCTTCTGCTTGGTCTAGTCTGCTATTGAAACTCTTCATTGAATTCATTTCAGTCCTTGTATTCTCCAGCTCTAAAATTTCTGGTGTTCCTTTTTATGTTTTTCTCTCTGTGGAACTTATCATTTCATTCTTTTATTGTTTTCCTTATTTCATCAAACTGTTTATCTCTGTTCTCTTGTAGCATTCTGACCATCTTTAAAACAATTATTTTGAATTCTTTGTTGGGTAATTTATGAATCTCTACTTCTTTGGGGTCCATTACAGGAAGTTTACTGTGTTCCTTTAGTGGTGTCATGTTTCCTTGATTCTTTGTGATCCCTGTCACTTTTGTAGGTGTTTGTGTGTTTGAAGAAGAGTCACCTCTTCCAGACTTTATGGAATGATTTAGGTAGGGAAAGACCTTCACCTGTATTTGGGGGCATGCTGGAACATGCTGTGACCCTTAGTCTAGTGCTGCAGGATGCTAAGTGTGAGGGCATGTAGTGCCTGTGGATGGGGATGGGTGGGGGGTGGCATGGTGTCTCATTGGCTCAGGAAGCTATGGTCCATGACATCAACAACTGCATGATCTTTGGTGAGAGCTTCAGGCAGTACACAGTGGCTCTGAGGACTGTTGGATTCTTTTTTTTTTTTAAGATTTATTTATTTTATTTTATTTTAGAGAAAGAGAGAGCGCACATGAGCTGGGGGAGGGGCAGAGGGAGAGGGAAAGAATCCTAAAGCAGACTCCCTCCTGAGCACGGAGCCTGACACAGGGCTTGATCCCAGGACACCAAGATCATGACCTGAGCCAAAATTGTCAGATGCTTAAGCAACTGAACCACCGGAGTACCCCAGGACTGTTGGATGCTTTAACAGAACCTCCAGTCTACTGGCTAGGGACCATGCCAGACAGTGATGGTGGCCACAGCCAGTGGTGGGCACACAGCTGGCTGTGGGGTCAGTTGAGGAGGCTGGCTGCAGGGGCCAGTTGCAGACAGATGTGCAGTAGTGAAGGTTAGGGCCCTCAGCAGGGGCTGGGACCAACTGCAGGCACACAGGCAGCTGCAGTGGCTCTGGCTGTCAATGCGTACATGTGTGACTATAGGGGCTAGCTGTAGGCATGTGTTTGGCAGGGGAGGCCAGTGATGGGAGTTGGGGCTGGTGTATTGCAGGTGTACAACTGTAGGGTTAACTGCAAGTGAGTGGAGCTGTGCAGACCAATGACAAGGGTTAGGGTTCAGTCCAGATCCGCCAATAGCTGTACAGACCTTGGCCGTTGGCATATACTTGTGGGGCTGCAGGAGCCTGCTCTGGCATATGCACAGTGGGTAGAGGCTGATAATGGGAGTCAGGCCAGCAGCATGCAGACAAATAGCTGCAGGAATCTCCTGCCATTCTCAGCAGTTATCTCTCTCTTATCCTGGCTTTTCTTTCCTAGCCTTACCTTTAAGTGTTCATCAACAAGCATTTATCTTTAGCTTTTTTCTTTCTTCTCCTAGAAGATATTCTTATTGGGTGAGCTCCACTAGCGTCCTCCTGCAAATGCATCTTTCTGTCAGTACCCAGGAGTTTAAGACTCATGAAATCTAGCTAAATGACATTTCTGATCTTCTATTAGTCTGACAAATCAGAATTGTGTATGATTTCTCTCTTACACTGGGAAACCCCTTCCTCAAGGATAACTGGCTACCCTTTAATATATGACTGACAGTCTTGCCAATCAAGATGCCAAATGCTGCAATTCACCAATTTATAAATCTACTGGGAGTGCATGTAAAGGGCCATTAACAGATTCACAAAAACTCTGTCTCATAGCTGACAATCTAAGTAGAATGACTCTAGAATCTCATGGGTGGGAGCGTGAGGTGTGCAGAATGCTATGCATTTTAAGTAATTAAAATGCAAGTTAGTACTGTTCAGACTGGACAGTGTTTCTATCATTTTCCAGTGGAATTGATTCTGCATAACTTTCTACCAATGCACCATAATATATTTCAGTGTCATTAAGATTCTTACTGGAAACTTCTATCAGACTACTGAATAGGTATCTTTAACGTGTTAACACCTCCAAACTCAAACTCTTATCATTCCTCCAACCTGTTTTCTCTCCTTTCCTTATTTCATTTAATGGCATCATCATCCATTCAGCCTTGTAAATATGAAAAAAACACTCAGTGAACATTAACTATTTCTCTTTTACTCTTTAGATCCAATTTTGCCCCCAGTCCTGATCATTGTATCTGTTTTAGTTTAGGTTCCCTCAGAATAGACCCTGATCCAAGGAGTTGAGTGCAAGTTCATCTGGGAGGTGGTTCCAGGAAATAATGGTAAGGGAGTAGGGAAGTAATACAGAAAAGTGAAAGACACCTGTATTGGGCAGGTTGCACTGTAGACAACTGAGGTTCTATCCCATTGGGGAACTCTGAGAGACAGAAACGTTCCACCTATGGGACTATATGCAATTTCTTATCCATCACTGGCTGAGGCTTATCCTGTAAGATATCAACTCCCACACACTTCTCACCTATCCCCACATTTGGACTGGCAGGAATGCTCAGACAGAATTCCAGGTGCTTGAGGTCAGAAACCATCCACACGTACTGTAAAAGCAAAGCTGAAGGGGTATGGTTAGGGTATTGGCAATGTCTGGCAGAACCTAGACTAGAGTGAGGGCCATTTACTGCAGGTGCAACATTTCAGGTGCAAAATCTACCTTCATTGTCTCTTTCCCCAGTCTTTCATAATTCTAGTATTTGCTGGTGGAGGTAACTTTTTAAAGACACCAATTTGATCCCATCTATCCTGTGCTTAAAAAGTACAGAGTAAAGTCCAAACTCCTTGATTCAGCTTGATAAACCTTTACAGATTGAAAAGTGACTTTTTCAGCCGCATCTCCTGCCATTTTCTTTTATGTAAGTATGCTCTGCTCCATCAGTGTTTCACTTTTTGAACTTGCATACCCTAGTGTGTATTGCTCCTTCTGCCTCAAACGTTCTTCCCCCCGCTCCTTTACACAAAAATGTCTTATTAGCCTGTTAAAATCCAGTTTAGAAATCTATCTTTCTGTGAAAATTTCCCTGACCGCCCTGGGAAAAGTAATTGCTTACCCCTCTGTGTTCCTTAGCGTTTTATATGCACCTCTACTTTTGAACTTTGCGGATTGAATTGCATCTGTTTATCGCTTTTTCCATCACTAAACTAGGAACTCTTCAAAGGAAGTTTTCCTGTTTCCCTGAGCACAAGTCTTACTCATCTTTACAACCCTAATGTCTACTGCATAGAGAAGACACCCAATAAAGGTTTATTGCATTGGATTTATCTGGGTGCATCCAAACAAAATGGATTTTAAAAGAAATGGAAGGGAACTTCTTAGCAATTTCAGGAGATTGACACCATAAGCAAAGAAAGCAGTCTGTGAGAATGTACAGTTGGGACCTACCAAAGAAATCTATTTTATATTATTTATTATTTATGAACTGCTTCAAAAAGGCTTTGAGGCAGCTATTCTAAAGTGTTGGAATCTGTTGTCTCCAAAGGCAGTAATTTCAGTTTATTCAACTAGAACATGTGCTGTGTTGATAAAAAGAAATGCAAATACTCTAGCACAGTATAAAGATACCATTTCAAATTATTCCCTAGATTGTAACTGCCCTAGAGGCAGAGGCCATGGATATAAAATTTAGTTTTTACATAGCACCTAGCCTAAATATACACAAATTCTTAAATGATTTTTGGCACAGCAATGATTTTGATAATTTGTAACCGAATTTGCAGTCATTTGCAGTGAAGTAGAGATCTGATAATTATCCACTTTAATTCTTTAATATGAATAAACAAGATAAATCACATTCCTCTCAGAGCTCCTCATTCAAAAAAATGCTTTGTAGTGAGATCATTACTCTGTCTATATGCCTTTCTCACATGAATTGGGTGGCCATCAAAATTTCACTTCACCTCATCTGAATTGTTATTTCAAAAATTAATGAGGATGATAATAATGTTTTAAAAAATTCACTTGCATTACTGTTGCTGTGTGTGTGTTTCTTTTTTTAATGATAATGGTGGTGATTATTAATGGTTGAGTTTTCCTGTCTCCCTGGGTACTAGCCTAGCACTAATCTAGTTTTGGCCAGTAACAACAGCAATAACAGTAGCAGAGTTTGAAAAGTTTAACAGTTGAGAACTTACCATTCAATAGAATGGTGGGATGCATTGGGGGTTGGGGGTGATTTCGGTCTTCTCTAGTACTTTTTGTTGTTTACTAATATTTTCTTTCTCTCTTTTTGTTATTAATATTGGTCTGGTAATACTTTTCCCTACCATTTGATGATACGTTTCAGTGGCCCAGATGAGTGAGTCAGCATCTCAAGAGGAACCCAAACCTGCTCAGGTACCTGGCTTACATAGATTTCTAACCACTTAACTATGAGAGGATTTGGGAATCAACATTCTTGAGAAAATTGAGATGCAATATCATATTTTGTCACTTAATTATTTCTCTTTTTAGTTGAAATATTCTGCATCAGGTTGTGACAAAAGTGCTGAAAAAAAGGGGGTCAGGGGTGCCCGGGTTGCTCAGTTGGTTAAGCATCCGAATTTTGATCTCAGCTCAGTCTTGATCTCCGGGTCATGGTTCAAGCCCCGAGTTGGGCTCCATGCTGGGTATGTAGTCTACTTAAGAAAAAGGGGTTGGGGGGTGTCAAATGGTAGTCGGGTCCCAGTAGTCTGCTTCTAGTTGGTTGGCATTTATAACAAGTCTGTTACTGTTTGAATTTGTTAATACAGCTACTTTGTATGATTTTATTTGGTATGATGTTTGCCCGTTATGTAAATTTTTTTACATAAAAAGCTTCCTATACTAGAGTATAAGATGTTAATTTTATCTTTAGCTTCTTTTGGATGCCACTTACTAACACTGTTTCCATTTCAGGAAGATGGAAAAGAAGACAAAGAAAGGAAAGAGGAAGCACCTGAAGTCAAAGAGCCTACTGAGGTAGAGTTTTCATAAATAATCAGATGTTAATGCTGGAGAGTAAACTGGACAAATTAGTTTTCTTATGAAGAAGGAAAAGAAAATATGTGGGTATTCAAAAAGGTAAACAAAATGGCAAATGGGAAAGAGCAAACTCATGTTAATCATTAAGCTGACTCATTTGAGTCAGTTGCAGGAAGCTTCCATGGACAGGTAAATTATTTGTGAAAAGCTATTATAAACTATAGGTAAATAAAGGTGCTTTCTAAAATCAGAACTATTACCCTGAGTACAATAACCACCAGTTTTTAGGGTAACTTCACTATTCATTCTGAAAATATAATTCCCATGTTAATAATTTAAGTAAATTTGTGTTTATTTGAATACAAGACTTCAATGAGGAAGAATATTCTATACAAAAGGGGAGGCAATTAAAAATATGATTCACCATTAAGTTCACTAATATGAGTCTTAAAAATATTCTATTATCATTCTTTTAAAACTATATCAGCATGAAAACAAAACAAACAAAACTACATCAGCATGAGCACAAAAAGCTATTTGCCACCATTTATTCATAAAACTAAGCTTTAATTTCTTCAGTTAAGATGAAATATTTTTCTTTCCACCACAAACATGGAAAGTGATTCTAATAGTAAAACAGTAGCATTTCCAAAAGTCCGGTTTCACTATGCGGTGGTCTCAAATTATGTTTCTAGAAAGTATTGTATATCTTATACAATACTTTGAGGATTGATGTACATCTGGAATAATATTCTTAGCACATCACTTTGTTAGCCCCAGGAAGATGGGATGACATGTTGAGCCAATGCATTTTATCTTGTTGATGCGGTAAGACTGTGATTACTGCTTTGCTTCTAGTACACAGCATTAAATTCTAGAAAAATTAAGCAGGTATGTTTGGTAACTCCTACAAGGCATTTATCTGCATTCTTTAACTGGGAGAGTTGATGTACCTTTGAGGAAAAGGTTTCTTTTCTCAGAAATTGATGTTTCTTTTCTCCTTTCAGAGTTCACAGAGTGAACCAGGCAGCTTTGCATTAGACACCAGCAGCAATGAGGTAGAAACAGCAGCAGATGAAATCAAATCCCAAGGTAGAGAACTAGCTTTCCCCCATACAGTGGAATTTAAAATAATTATATTTTCATTGGGGATGTATTTCTTAAGATTTTACCTTTAAAAAAATATAATCCAAGGGGTATTTTAAATACAATTTGGGAAATAGTTAAAAATGTACTCCCCTCACCATCTGTTAATACTTTCGAGGCAACTTTATTCATCTCGTGCTTAAAGAGAAAATTTAGCTGAGAGCTGACTGACATATACCCATTAATGCAAAAATAAGATGAAGAACACAAGTGATTTGGCAGGCTTATTGTTTTGTTTGTTTGTTTGTTTCTCCCTTTTACCTCTGTACTTTGACCACACATTTATTCTGTTTGACTTCTAGCCCCATCCTTAACCCAAATCCCACATAATTATGCACATTGGAAATTTATAGGATCAAAGACAAAAAACAAGTGGGAAAGACATTTATCCCTGTCATTACAGTTCTTCTAACTTCAGATACTTAGTGAAATCCTGTGCAATAAAAATTCTTGACACTATCTGAAATTTAACAATTTAATTAATTGAAATTTGCTTCTATTCATTTTAAAGCATTAAGTGTTTAGTATGTGCTAGGCTGTGATAGATTGAATTACAATAATAATTATTAAAGCATGCTCTAAACTATAAATTGCTATATAGATGCCACTTTTAACTTTTAGGTGCTTATTTTTCTCCAAAGGGTTTTCTGTCTCTTAAACCAATTAAAAGCAATTATTTACTATTTTTTCTTATTAACGTACATTATAATACGTACACATTAAGAACCAAACTTTCCAACACGTATTCTGTTTTTATTGTAAACTCGTAATATTTTCATAGCTTCACTAACTT
Source organism: Phoca vitulina (assembly GCF_004348235.1). Taxonomy (NCBI): domain Eukaryota; kingdom Metazoa; phylum Chordata; class Mammalia; order Carnivora; family Phocidae; genus Phoca; species Phoca vitulina. The sequence goes on from NW_022589743.1 coordinate 22,385,616, forward strand.
CTAAAAAGTTTCTTGGAATGTCCCTCTCCACCTGCCTCTCCCCCCAACCCCGGTTTCTTGATTTTACTTCTTTCTCACTCCCACCCTCCACCACCATTACCGCTACATATACTTTACCTTTACCTTAATCATTTCAGCCAGGTTTTTTTTTTTTTTAAGTTTATTTATTTATTTTTAGTAATCTCTAACATGTAAGGTGGGGCTTGAACTTATGACCCCGAGATCAAAAGTCGCATGCTCTTCTGACAGAGCCAGCCAGATGCCCTTCAGCCAGGTTTTTAAATGAACTCTTTCATTTTAAACATGCCAAACAGAATTGTTATAAATTTAATTATGTTTTCACTTTAATCAGTTTGTGACCAAATTTGCGTGTGCAAAACTTCACACATGTATTCCATAATGTGACTGATTGCCTCTCTAGAAAACTTACCAGTCAAGAGTTTGTGGTATTTCCTGTTCTTGTACTTTCAATTTCCGTTACTGCTTTTCAATGTATGGTAGAGGGGAGTGTGTTTTGTTTAAGTCTATTCACCCCAGTATATGATATATACTGAAAACATCGCAATTGCTTATTGCAATATTAATTGCAATGCATTATACTTCTTTATTCAGTGACCAGTCACTATTAAGCCTAATATTTTAAATCTCTCTTTGTAAACATGTGTGTGTGTGTGTGTGTGAGTGTGTAAGAAGTGGGAATAGGAACTGTTAATTCAATTTCAACATACCAAAGGAAGGGTCTTTATTCTTGTTACATACTTGTCAAAATTAAAATTATGTTATCTTGTCAGGCAGCTCTCAGAATGCACTCAAATACAGATCTTTGCAAAGAAAATATTGTGTTTAAGTGTACGTGTGAATTCCTCATTTCTTTATCTTAGTTATTGTACTTTTCAGGATATGAGCTTAACTTACATTTTGAGAAGTCATTTTTTGAAAATATGTTTGTTCAGGGTGCCTGGCTGGCTCAGTCGGTAGAGCATGCAACTTTTGATCTTGGGGATTTAAGTTCAAGCCCCATGTTGGGTGTAGAGATTACTTAAAAATAAAATATTAAAAAAGAGAGAGAAAATATGTTTGCTCAAATCTGTTCTTACTTTATAGCCCTAAGATTAACAAAGTTTTGTAGGAAAATGCATTTTCCTACAGCTATTGAATCTTAATTCCAATAGTATTTAATAGTGCTTCTTTTCCTCCTCTCTAGTCATTCTACCTTCTGTACAAATGTTAGAATCAAGCCAGCTGAGTTTCAGACAGGGCTTGTTGTTTTTTTTTAATTTTATTTTATTATGTTATGTTAGTCACCATATAATACATCATTAGTTTTTGATGTAGTGATCCATGATTATTGTTTTTGTATAACACCCAGTGCTCCATGCAGTACATGCTCTCCTTAATACCCATCACCAGGCTAAAACGTCCTCCCACCCCCCTCCCCTGTAAAACCCTGTTTGTTTCTCAGAGTCCATAGTCTCTCATGGCTCGTCTCTCCCTCCGATTTCCCCCCCTTCATTTTTCCCTTCCTTCTCCTAATGTCCTCCATGCTATTCCTTATGTTCCACAAACAAGTGAAACCATATGAGAATTGACTTTCTCTGCTTGACTTATTTCACTTAGCATAATCTCCTCCAATCCCATCCACATTGATGTAAAAGTTGGGTATTCATCCTTTCTGATGGCTGAGTAATATTCCATTGTATATATGGACCACATCTTCTTTATCCATTCATCTATTGAAGGGCATCTCGGCTCTTTCCACAGTTTGGCTATTGCGGACATTGCTGCTATGAACATTGGGGTGCATATGGCCCTTCTTTTCACTACATCTGTGTCTTTGGGGTAAATACCCAGTAGTGCAATTGCTGGGTAATAGGGTAGCTCTATTTTTAATTTTTTGAGGAACCTCCACACTGTTTTCCAAAGTGGCTGTACCAACTTGCATTCCCGCCAACAGTGTAAGAGGGTTCCCCTTTCTCCACAACCTCTCCAACATTTGTTGTTTCTTGCCTTGTCAATTTTTGCCATTCTAGCTGGTGTAAGGTGGTATCTCAATGTAGTTTTGATTTTAATTTCCGTGATGGCTAATGATGATGGACATTTTTTCATGTGTCTGTTAGCCATTTGTGTGTCTTCTTTGGAGAAGTCAGACAGGGCTTGTATTTAAGGAGAACATCGCACATTTAGTTGAGTAGCCTTGCTGGGTCAATTTGTACCAGTTTAATCAGTAGCCAGTCCCACTAATGTTATAAGCCCTCTTGTGAAGAAAGAATCTGCTAAAGCTTATTAGAACGTGGATAATAATTCATTCCTATATATGTCCTTAAATAGGTTTGTACCAAGGCCATTCCCAGCAGGGAGCCATGAACTAAGTGCAAGAAATGATAAAAGTCATTTTTAAGGATGGACCTTTCAAAATATGAATATGGAATTCTTTTGTGTCCCTACTTATTTAGTTGGAAGCATTTATGCCCAAAGTACCCGAATAAGTCTTTGTATGTTAGAAGCTGGATTAATACAGGGGTGAAGATGTACACGTTGGGGAAGAATTTAAAAGGTTTTTAATGCTATGAAGAGTTTAGGAAGGTAATCCTGAAAAAGAATTCCAGTGCTTAGCATAGTGCCTGCCACAAAATGAGGCATTATTATTATTGAGTAAATGTATAATGAATCAGTCAATCTGTAAAAGGTTTAGGAATGTCCAAGCATAAACCTGCTAAAAAACCCAGTACCTGTTTGAAACTATATTCAATTGAACCTCAGAATTTGCCCTTGGGCAGTGCTATAATTTATGGTCCTTGAACTCAGAGGTCACTCAGTCAAAAGACAGCTGCAGATAGGCTTGCTTAGAATCCTGATTTATTAACCCTACTATTGCTGTGCCTCCTTTTCTTTCCTTGGTTTTATGGCTCTAAGAGAGAAGTGTTTGACTAGAGTTGTAACCAAATACACATCTTCTTCCACTCTGCATATCAGTGCAAACACTAGGATTATTGCTTAGCAACCTATCATAGCCAAGCACACTAGAGAAGCACTAGTAGTCTGCAGCAAGATAGAGAATGTCCTAGCTCATGTGTGAGTGCACATATGAACCATGGCACATGGGTAGATATTAAGTTGCTATGCATCTGTAGCACTACCTTTAGAGCAGGAGAGGATCCTCTTTGGGTTATGCTGGAGAGGGTAAAAGCAAAGAGAGTAACAGTAGAACCTGCAGACTTTAAAGAATTGCTCTCTTTCACACTTATTTAAAACAAGAACAAAATCATTGTATGTTAATGAGCATTGTGATGAACCAGAGTGGAAACATCCCCTCCCCCTCAAAAACATGACTAACTTGTTGGCAAATCCAACTGAGAGGTAAGGGAGAGCATTTATACTACCCTCCTTACTGCCCCCATATTGGAATAAGAGAATTAGCCAAAGAGGAAATAAAAACTTGGGAGGAGGTTCATAAATACTATTTGCTATTGGACATCAGACATTCTTTAGATGAAATATTGGCTTTTCAAGAGTTTCCTCATACTCTACTTAATTTTTTCCTGGGCAGAAAGATGGATACTATCTAGGTAGGATATAAAAGTATTCTTCAGAGTATTCTCAATAAGGCTAGGGGAAATTTTAAATAAATAAATAAAACAAATTTAGAAATATTTGTGGGTAAACTCCCCACCAAAAATGAGAATGAATAAATCCATTGCAGTGCAGTCATATAATGAAATACTATGAAGCAGTGAAAAATGAATGAACTAGTTATAACTGCACCAAAAATAATAAGATACCTAGGAATAAACCTAACCAAAGAGGTGCAAGACATGTACTCTGAAACTATATAAAACACTGATGAAATAAATTGAAGATGACACAAAGAAATATAAAGACATTCCATGCTCATGGATTGGAAGAACAAATATTGTTAAAATGTCTATACTACCCAAAGCAATCTATGGATTTAATGCAATCCCTATCACAATACCAAGAGCATTTTTCACAGAACTAGAACAAACAATCCTAAATTTATTATGGAACCTTATAGGACCCCAAATAACCAAAGCAATTTTGAAAAAGAAAAGCAAAGTTGGAGGCATCACAATTCCAGACTTCAAGTTATATTACAAAGCTGTAGCAATCGTAACAGTATGGTACTGACAAAAAATAGACACATAGATCAATGAAATGGAAAATCCAGAAATAAACCCACAATTATATGGTCAATTAATCATTGACAAAGCAGGAAATAATATCCAATGGGAAAAAGTATCTTCAACAAGTGGTGTTGGGAAAACTGGACAGCAACATTCAAAAGAATGAAACTAAACTATGTTCTTATACCAATGCACAAAAATAAACTCAAAATGGATGATGTGAGATCTGAAACCATAAAAATCCTAGAAGAGAGCACAGGCAGTAACTTCTCTGACGTTGGCTGAAGCAGCTTCTTTCTAGATATGTCTCCTGAAGCAAGGAAGCAAAAGACAAAAATACACTATTGGGACTACATCAAAATAAAAAGCTTCTGTACAGAGAAGGAGATAATCAACAAAACTAAAAGACAACCTATGGAATGGGAGAAGATATTTGCAGACGACATATCCAATAAAGGGTTAGTATCCAAAATATATAAAGAACTGATACAACTCAATACCCAAAACCCAAATATTTCAATTACAAAATGAGCAGAAGACATGAACAGACATTTCTCCAAAGAAGACATCCAGATGGCCAACAGACACTTGAAAAGATGCTCAACATCACTCATCATCAGGGAAATGCAAATCAAAACTATAATGAGATATCACCCAGATATGGCTAAAATCAACAACACAGGAAACAACGGGTGTTGGCAAGGATGTGAGAAAGGAGAACCCTTGTGCACTGTTGGTGGGAATGTAAACTGGAGTAGCCACTGAGGAAAACAATATGGAAGTTCCTCAAAAAGTTAAAAACAGAACTACCCTATGATCCAGCAATCACGCTACTGGATATTTACCCAAAGAATACAAAAACACTAATTCAAAGGAATACATGCACTCCAACGTTTATTGCAGTATTATCTACAATAGCCAAAGTATGGAAGCAGCCCAAGTTTCCATCAATAGATGGATAAAGATATATATGCCACAACTCAGCCATCAAAAAGAATGAAATCTTGTCATTTGCAAAGACATGGATGGAGCTAGAGTATAATGCTAAGTGAAATAAGTCAGTCAGAGAAAAACAAATACCATATGATTTCACTCATATGTGGAATTTAAGAAACAAAACAAACAAGGAAAAGATGGGGGGTGAGTGAAATAGGTGATGGGGACTAAGGCATGCATTTGTCATGATGAACACTGGGTGATGTATGGAATTGTCAGATCACTATACTATACACCTAAAACTAATATAACACTATATGTTAACTAAGTGGAATCAAAATAAAAAATTTAAAAAAATCAATGAACTAGATAGAGCTGTGCTTATTCAATAGAGATGAATTTCCAAACATAATATTAAGTATTAAAAATGTCACAGAGTACACATGGCATGAAATCATTTTTATAAAATTTAAAAGCAAGAAGAACAATATTATACTGCTTAGATATAATATAAACAAATGCAGGGAAATGATAAACATGAAATTCAGAATAGAGTTTCTATTAAAGTAGGGGTGTATGGGAGGCTTTAATATTTAGGTAATTTTTTTCTTAAACTAAGAGTAGATACATGGCTACCTATTATGTCATCATTATACTTACAGGTCTTAAATATTTACTAATAAATAAGATTTAAAAAAAAAAACACTGCTCTATACTATGGAGGTTCTCATCTCTTGCACTTTTATTGCACTATTACTATTTAATGAGAGTTATTAATGATTGAGGCATGAATCAATAACTATTTTCTGGTTATCTTAAAAATAATGAGTATAAAAATAATTTCTGTATCTATTTCTTCTTTTCTTCTGCATCCACAAAATAACAAAAGCAAAAGACTTTAATAATACATGGCCCTCATCCTATTGTGGTTCAGCTGGGCACTGATAACCTTTTTCAGCACACAGAAGTAAATTGACCAGTGCGTAATATTTGAAAAGGCCTGAAACTACTTCATCTCCATGGCCATGTCAGAAAAAACTTAAAATTCCCATTAAGTTTTTCATGCCAATCACCTCAGCAGCCATGGATATATATATATATTAAAAAATCTGATAGCTTATTTTTTTTATTTTTTATTTTTTTAAATTTTATTTGATTATGTTATTTTAGTCACCATTTATTACAGCATTAGTTTTTGGTGTAGTGTTCCATGATTCATTTTTTGCGTATAACACCCTGTGCTCCATGCAGTACGTGCCCTCCTTAATACCCATCACTGGGCTAACCCACCCCCCACCTCCTTCCCCTCTAGAACCCTCAGTTTGTTTCTCGGAGTCCATAGTTTCTCATGGTTTGTCTCCCCCTCCAATTTGCCCCCCTTCATTTTTCCCTTCCTACTATCTTCTTCTTCTTCTCTCTCTCTCTCTTTTTTTTTTAACATATACTGTATTATTTGTTTCAGAGGTACAGGTCTGCGATTCATCAGTCTTACACAATTCACAGTGCTCACCATAGTACATACCCTCCCCAATGTCTATCACCCAGCCACCCCATCCCTCCCACCCCCCACCACTCCAGCAACCCTCAGTTTGTTTCCTGAGATTAAGAATTCCTCATATCAGTGAGATCATATGATACATGTCTTTCTCTGATTGACTTATTTCGCTTAGCATA
>NW_022589743.1:22392767-22603100 GCF_004348235.1 Phoca vitulina
TGTATATATACCACATCTTCTTTATCCATTCATCTGTTGATGGACATCTTGGCTCTTTCCATAGTTTGGCTGTTGTAGACATTGCTGCTATAAACATTGGTGTGCACGTACCCCTTCGGATCACTACATTTGTATCTTTGGTGTAAATACCCAGTAGTGCAATTGCTGATAGCTTATTGTTCAGAGCCTGAGTTAGCTAGGTCCTGGGAACACAGAGTTATGCTAGGAAAAAATCATACAATTCTATGTGCTAACACCAACAAAAATATATGGTCTTCCATCTCAGATGGACTTTCTGTATTACTTGGAAACCTATCTATGTGTTTGTTGTCTGCTTCTTTTCACCTCCATAACAATTATTTCAAACTTTTATTATGCACAGTTAAGTCTATGATCCCACCCCTCATTGGTTTTAGCAATATTTATTTTATTCCACAAAAAATAGAGGCTCTTAGAGGGAATGCTCTCAGTAAAGTGTAGGAAACACCTCATCCAAGTTTATTATATATTCTTGATCTCAATCTCTCATATCTTCTCAGACTCTGAGGACCATCATCTAATCTCTCTCTTGTAGCTTCTGTTTTCCTCTCTACGTTGGCTCCTTCCCATCACTCTCTAAATATAGTCAAGACTATCCCACCTTTAAAAATCCTTCCCTTCACAATCACATTCCTTGAAATAATTGTCCATTTTTCCAGTCTACACTTCACCTTCAAGCCCCTCCTCAACCCAATGAAGTCCTGGTTCCTTCCATTCTTATCACAGAAATTGCCCTAAGGTCAGTGAAGAATAACTGGATGCTAAATCCAATATATACTTTCTACTTCTTATATCATTTGATTTCTCTGCAGCATTTGACACTGTTGACCACTTCCTCTGTGGTGATAATTTTTTTTTATGTCCAACATCTCTTTGGGAAACCACCCTTCTGTCCTTAATCCATTTGGTTTAGATGTGGCTGACTCCACCCCTTTATTTCCAGGGATAGGTGGTGATCCAAACCTGATCAGTCAGAATATTTACCACCCCTTCAATGCTGTGGATGGTTCAGAAATAGGCATAAAATTTATACCAAGTCAATTAAAACCTTTCTCAGATTTTTTATTTTATTTATTTAAAGATTTTATTTATTTATTTATTTATTTATTTATTTATTTATTTGACAGAGAGAGAGACAGGCCAACTCTTTTTTAAAAATCTTTTTAAATTTTCATTTTTACAGTTATGTTCTATCCCTTCATTGTATTTAATTTTATTTTTGTACATATATAAGTTTTTCTTTCTTTACAATTTGGAATGCAGTTTCTTCTAACAAACAGACCAAAATACACCCAGAATCTAGTGCATGACTCTGTTCTCTTCACCTGTCTGATCATATTCTCTTATTTTTCCTCCTCCTCCTCCTTCCTCTTCTTCTTCTTCTTTTGTTAAAGTCTTTTTAATTTTCATCTTTACAGTTATATTCTATCCTTTCATTGTATTTAATTTTATTTTTGTACATATATAAGTTTTTCTTTCTTTACAATTTTGGAATGTAGTTTCTTCTAACAAACAGACCAAAATACACTCAGGATATAGTGTATTGCTCTGTTCTGTTCACCTGTCTGTTTATATTCCTTCTTTTTTTCTTTTTCTTTTTTGTCTTTTAATTTTAATTTTTACAGTTACATTCTATCCTTTCATTGTATTTAATTTTATTTTTGTACATATATAAGTTTTTCTTTCTTTACAATTTTGGGATCTAGTTTTCTAAAAAAAAAAAAAAAACAGACCAAAATACACACAGAATCTAGTGTATTGCTCTATTCTGCTCACATGTCTGATTATATTCTCTTTTTTTCTTTTTAATTTTCTTTTTTCAGTTTCGGATTTCTTCTGATTTGTTTAGTGTATATTTCTCTGGGGTCGTTGTTTCCATTTTAGTATTTTGTTCTCTCATTCATCTATTCTTCTCTGGACAGAATGACAAGATGTTAAAACTCACCTCAAAAAAGAGAACAAGAGGTAATATGACTGCTAGGGACCTTATCAGTTTGGATATAAGTAAGATGTCGGAACTAGGGTTCAGAATAACGATTATAAAGATACTAGCTGGGCTTGAAAAAAGCATAGAAGACACTAGAGAATCCCTTTCTGGAGAAATAAAAGAACTAAAATCTAATCAAGTCGAAATCAAAAAGGCTATTAATGAGATGCAATAAAAAATGGAGGCTCTAAGTGCTAGGATAAATGAGGTAGAAGAGAGAATTAGTGATATAGAAGACCAAATGATGGAGAATAAAGAAACTGGAAAAAAGAGAGATAAACAACTACTGGATCACAAGGGGAGAATTCTAAAGATAAGTGATACCATAAAGTGAAACAATATTAAAATAATTGGAATCCCAGAAGAAGAGGAAAGAGAGAGAGGGGCCGAAGGTATATTGGAGCAAATTATAGTGGAGAACTTCCCTAATCTGGGGAAGGAAACAGGCATCAAAATCCAGGAGGCACAGAGAACCCCACTCAAAATCAATAAAAATAGCTCAACACCCCAACATATAATAGTGAAACTTACAAATCTCAGAGACAAAGAGAAAATCCTGAAAGCAGCTCAGGACAAGAGGTCTGTAACCTACATGGGTAGAAACATTAGACTGGCAGCAGACCTATCCACAGAGACCTGGCAGGCCAGAAAGGACTGGCATGATATATCCAGGGTGCTAAAAGAGAGAAATATGCAGCCAATACTTTATCCAGCTAGGCTGTCATCCAAAATAGGAGTCATAAAAAGCTTCCAGGACAAACAGAAACTAAAAGAATTTGTGATCACCAAACCAGCCCTACAAGAAATATTAAAAGGGATCCTCTAAGCAAAGCAAGGAACAGAGACAATATACAGTAACAGTCACTTTACAGGTAATACAATGGCACTAAATTCATATCTTTCAATAGTTACTCTGAATGTAAATGGGCTAAATGCCCCAATCAAAAGACACAGGGTATCAGATTGAATAAAAAAGCAAGACCCAGGGCGCCTGGGTAGCTCAGTTGGTTAAGCGACTGCCTTTGGCTCAGGTCATGATCCTGGAGTCCCAGGATCGAGTCCCGCATTGGGCTCCCTGCTCAGCAGGGGGTCTGCTTCTCCCTCTGACCCTCTTCCCTCTCGTGCTCTCTGTCTCTCATTCTCTCTCTCTCAAATAAATAAATAAAATCTTTTAAAAATAAAAAATAAATTAATTAATTAAAAAAAAAAGCAAGACCCATTGATATGCTGTCTGCAAGAGACTCATTTTAGACCCAAAGATACCTCCAGATTGAAAATGAGGGGTGGAAAACCATTTATCATGCTAATGGACATCAAAAGAAAGGTGGGGTGGCAATCTTTATATCAGAAAATTAGATTTTAAACCAAAGATATAATAAGAGTTGAGGAAGGACACTATATCATAATTAAAGGGTCTATCCAACAAGAAGATCTACCATTTGTAAATATTTATGCCCCTAACATAGGAGCAGCCAATTATATAAACCAATTAATAACAAAATTAAAGAAACACATTGATAATAATACAATAATAGTAGGGGACTTTAACACCCCACTCACTGCAACAGACAGATCATCTAAGCAGAAGATCAACAAGGAAACAAGGGCTTTGAATGACACACTGGACCAGATGGACTTCACAGATATATTCAGAGCATTCCATCCCAAAGCAACAGAATACACATTCTCCTCTAGTGCCCATGGAACATTCTCCAGAATAGATCACCTACTGGTCACAAATTAGATCTCAACTAGTACCAAAAGATTGGGATCATTCCCTGAATATTTTCAGACCACAGTGCTTTGAAACTTTAACTCAATCACAAAAGTAAATTTGGGAAGAACAAAAATACATGGATGTTAAAGAGCATCCTACTAGAGAATGAATGGGTCAACCAGGAAATTAAAGAAGAATTTTAAAAATTCATGGAAACAAATGAAAATGAAAAGACAACTGTTCAAAACCTGCGGGTTGCAGCAAAGGTGGTCCTAAGAGGGAAGTATATAGCAATACAAGCCTTTCTCAAGAAACAAGAACAGTCTCAAATATACAACCTAACCTTACACCTAAAGGAGCTGGAGAAAGAACAGCAAATAAAGCCTACACCCAGCAGGAGAAGAAAAATAATAAAGATTAGAGCAGAAATCAATGAAATAGAAACCAAAAGAATAGTAGAACAGATCAACAAAACTAGGAGCTGGTTCTTTGAAAGAATTAATAAGATTGATAAACCCCTGGCCAGACTTAACAAGAAGAAAAGAGAATGGACCCAAATAAATAAAATCATAAATGAAAGAGGAGCAATCACAACCAATACTGAAGAAATACAATTATATGAACATATTATGAGCAACTATATGCCAACAAATTAAGCAATCTGGAAGAAATGGATGCATTCCTAGAGATGTATAAACTACCAAAACTGAAACAGAAAGAAATAGATAACCTGAACAGACCCATAACCAGCAAGGAAATTGAAGCAGTAATCAAAAATCTCCAAACAAACAAAAGCCCAGGGCCAGATGGCTTCCCAGGGGAATTCTACCAAACATTTCAAGAAGAATTAATACCTATTCTTCTGAAACTGTTCCAAAAAATAGAAATGGAAGGAAAACTTCCAAACTCTTTCTATGAGGCCAGCATTACTTTGATCCCAAAACCAGAAAAAGACCCCACCAAAAAGGAGAATGACAGACAAATATCCATGATGAACATGGATGCAAAAATTCTCACCAAAATATTAGCCAATAAGATCCAACAGTACATTAAAAGGATTATTCACCACGATCAAGTGGGATTTATTTCTGGGCTGCAAGGGTGGTTTGTCCTTGGCAATCAATCAATGTGATACACTACATCAATGAAAAAAAAGGACAAGAACCATATGATCCTCTCAATAGATGCAGAAAAAGCATTTGACAAAGTACAGCATCCTTTCTTCATTAAAACTCTCCACAGTGTAGGAATAGAAGGAACATACCTCAATATCATTAAAGCCATATATGAAAAGCCCACAGCAAATATTCTCAATGGGGAAAACTGAGAGCTTTCCCCCTAAGGTCAGGAACATGGCAGGGATGTGCACTATCACCACTGCTATTCAACATAGTACTAGAAGTCCTAGCCTCAGCAATCGGACAACAAAAAGAAATAAAAGGCATCCGAATCAGCAAAGAAGAGGTCAAACTCTCACTCTTTGCAGATGACATGATAATTTATCTGGAAAACCCCAAAGACTCCACCCCAAAATTGCTAGAACTCATACAGGAATTCAGCAAAGTGGCAGGTTATAAAATCAATGCACAGAAATCAGTTGCATTTCTATACACTAACAATGAGACAGAAGAAAGAGAAATTAAGGAGTTGACCCCATTTACAATTGCACCAAAAACCATAAAATACCTAGAAATAAACCTAACCAAAGAGGCAAAGGATCTGTACTCTAAAAACTATAGAAAACTCATGAAAGAAATTGAGAAAGACACAAAGAAATGGAAAAATGTTCCATGCTCATGGATTGGAAGAACAAATATTGTTAAAATGTCTGTGCTACCTAGAGCAATCTACACATTCAGTGCAATCCCTATCAAAATACCGTCAACTTTTTTCACAGAACTGGAACAAATAATCCTAAAATTTGTATGGAACCAGAAAAGACCCTGTATAATAGCCAAAGGAATGTTGAAAAAGAAAAGCAAAGCTGGTGACATCACAATTCTGGACTTCAAGCTCTATTACAAAGCTGTAATCATCAAGACAGTATGGTACTGGCACAAAAACAGACACATAGATCAGTGGAACAGAATGGAGAGCCCAGAAACGGACCCTCAACTCTATGGTCAACTAATCTTTGACAAAGCAGGAAAGAATATCCAATGGAAAAAGACAGTGTCTTCAACAAATGGTGTTGGGAAAACTGGACAGCCACATGCAGAAGAATGAAACTGGACCATTTCCTCCCACCATGCACAAAAATAGATTAAAAATGGATGAAAGACCTAAGTGTGAGACAGGAATCCATCAAAATCCTTGAGGGAACACAGGCAGCAACCTCTGTGACCTCGGCTGATGCAACTTCTTGCTAGACACGTCTCCAAAGGCAAGGGAAACAAAGGCAAAAATGAACTATCGGGACTTCATCAAGATAAAAAGCTTTTGCAACAGCAAAAAAACAGTCAACAAAAACAAAAGACAACCAACAGAATGGGAGAAGATATTTGCAAATGCCTTATCAGATAATGGGCTAGTATCCAAAATCTGTAAAGAATTTACCAAACTCAACACCCAAAGAACAAAGAATCCAATCAAGAAATGGGCAGAAGACATGAGCAGACATTTCTCCAAAGAAGACATATAAATGGCCAAGAGACATGAAAAAATGCTCAATATCACTCAGCATCAGGGAAATACAAATCAAAACCTCAATGAGATACCACCTCACACCAGTCAGAATGGCTAAATTTAACAATACAAGAAACAACAAATGTTGGTGAGGATGCAGAGAAAGGGGAACCCTCTTACACTGTTGGGAATGCAAATTGGTGCAGCCACTCTGGAAAACAGTATGGAGGTTCCTCAAAAAGTTGAAAATAGAGCTACCCTATGACCCAGCAATTGCACTACTGGGTATTTACCAAAAAGATACAAATGTAGTGATCCAAAGGGGCACCTGCACCCCAATGTTTATAGCAGCAATGTCCACAATAGCCAAACTATGGAAGGAGCCCAGATGTCCATCAACAGATGAATGGATAAAGAAGATGTGATATATATATATAAGATGTGTATATATATATATACACAATGGAATGCTACTCAGCCATCAAAAAAATTGAAATCTTGCCATTTGCAATGACATGGATAGAACTAGAGGGTATTATGCTAAGTGAGATAAGTCAATCAGAGACAGACAATTATAGTATGATCTCACTGATATGTGGAATTTAAGAAACAAAACAGAGGATCATATAGGAAGAGAGGAAAAAATAAAATAAGACGAAACCAGAGAGGGAGACATACCGTAAGAGACTCTTAACCGTAGGAAACAAACTGAGGGTTGCTGGAGGGGAGGAGGGTGGGGGGATGGGGTAACAGGGTGATGGACATTATGGAGGGCATGTGATGTAATGAGCACTGGGTATTATATAAGACTGATGAATCACTGACCTCTACCTCTGAAACTAATAATATGTTAATTAATTGAATTTAAATTTAAAAATTTAAGAAAAAAGAAAAGGATACTTATGAATTACAAGACTTAATACATACTGTTAAGATAACAGTTCTCCCTCAATTGACCTCTAGGTTCAATGTAATTCTAATCAAAATTTCTGCAGGGCTCTCTCTATATGTGTCTGTGTGTGTATAAATTGACAAGTTGATTCTAAAATGTATGTGGAAATGCAGAGGACCCAGAAAAGCCAAGGAAATCTTGAAGAAAAACAAAGTGAAAGGATTTATATCACCAAATATCATTATTTGTAACAGAGTTACAGAAATTAGGGTGGCATGATAATAAGGATAGACAAGGCAATGGAACAGAATAGTCCATTCGAAAGTCATTTATTTATTTATTTGTTTATTTATTTATTTTTAAGCTTTTATTTATTTATTTGAGAGAGAGAGAGAGAGAAGGAGCAGGGGGAGGGGCAGAGGGAGAGAAGCAGACTTCCCACCGAGCAGGGAGCCCTACGTGGGGCTCCATCCCAGGACTCCAGGATTGAGACCTGAGCCAAAGGCTGATGCTTAAATGACTGAGCCACCCAGGTGCCCCAGAAAGTCCTATATTTAAAACAGGAGGTGTTTTCAATAATGATGCCGCATGGAAAAAATGTATTTTGAGTCTTACCTTACCCGGCACACAAAAATAAATTCTACATATATTTTCTATCTAAATGTGAATTATAAAACAATAAATCATTTTAGAAAAATGCATTGGAGAATATTCTCATGATTTGGGAGTAGACAAAGATTTCTTAAGCAAAACACAAAGAATGCTGTACATAAAAGCTTGGGAAATAGACATTAAAATTAAGAACTTCTGTTCACAGGTGCCTAGGTGCCTCACTTGGCTAAGCCTCCAACACTTGTTTTCAGCTTAGGTCATGATCTCATGGGTCGTGGGATCAAGAACCACATCTGGCTCAGTGCTCACTGGGGAGTCTGCTTGAAAGATTCTCTCCCTCTGCCCCTCAGCCACCCCCACTACCGGCTCACTCATGCTCTCTCTCTCTCTCAAAATAAATAAATCTTAAAAAAAAAAAAGTTCATCAGAAAACACAATTAAGAGAGTGAAAAGGCGGGTGCCTGGGTGGCTCAGTTGGTTGAGAAGCTTCCTTTGGTTCAGGTCATGATTCTGGAGTCCCAGGATCGAGTCCCGCATCAGGCTCCCTGCTGGGGCGGGGGGGTGTCTGCTTCTCCCTCTGACCCTCTCCCCTCTCATGCTTTCTCTCTCATTCTCTCTCTCTCAAATGAATAAATAAATCTTAAAAAAAAAGAAGAAGAAGAGAGTGAAAAGTCAAGCAAGGTATGAGAAAAGATATTTACAATACCTTTTTTCATCAAAGGTTTTTATCTGACTATATAGAAAACTCCTACAAATCAATAAGACAGACAACTCAACAGAAGAATGGACAATAGATTTGAACAGAAACTTCATCAAAGAGAACATTGAAATAGCCTATAAATAGAGGAAAATGTGTTCTAGTTCATGAGTCACCAGAGAAATTCAAATTAAAATCACGAGATAAAATTACGTGTTCAGCAGAATAACTTAAAAAACAGACAGTGCCAAATGTTGACAAAGATGGAATATAGGAATTTTCATACAGTGCTTGTGGGAATCTAAATTGGTAGAACTTCAGAAAACTGTTTGGCACTATTTATAAAGCTAAACGTACCCCATTATCAGCATTTATGCTCCTAGAGAAATGAATCTATATGTCTACCAAAAGACATGTGGAGAATGATTACGGCAGCTTCTTTTTGTTCTAGTCAAATTTGGAAACTATTCAAATGTCTA
The DNA here is from genome assembly GCF_004348235.1 of Phoca vitulina. Lineage (NCBI taxonomy): Eukaryota > Metazoa > Chordata > Mammalia > Carnivora > Phocidae > Phoca > Phoca vitulina. The sequence goes on from NW_022589743.1 coordinate 22,401,816, forward strand.
TCATCAATAGAACGAATTAAAGAATTATAGTATATTCATACAATAGAATACTATTCAGCAATGAATAACAATTACTGCCATGCAATGTGGATAAAAGCAGTTAAATTATTGGGCAAAACCAGACACAATAGAGCACATGCTGTATGATTCCATTAATATGAAGTTCAAAAACAGGCAAAATTAATCTATAGTGTTGGAAACTGAGGAAGTGTTACCAAAGAAAGAAAAGAAGGGAGAGAGGAAGAAGGGGGAGGGAGAGAGGAGGGAAGGAAGGGAAGAAGGAAGGAATGTTAGTGTTAACTTTGGAGGGAGTTTATGACTGGAGAGGTAGCACAAGGGGGATTCTGGAATTGTGGTGATGCTCTCTCTCTCTTTTTTTAATGTGGTAAAATATATATAATATTTTTCATTTTAACTACTTGTGAGTGTACAATTCAGTGACATTAAATATATTCACAATGTTGTAATAATCATTAGCACTATCTATATTGAAGACATTTCCACTATCCCCAACAAAAACTCTGTACCCATTAAACAATAAATTCCCCTTCTCTACTTCCCCCAATTCGTAGTGATCTCTATTTCACTTTCATCTCTATGAATTTACATACTCTAGCTACAATATTTTTCCTTGGGTGTCTGGCTTATTTCAGTAAACATAATATTTTCCAGGTCCATCCATGTTGTAGCATATATCAAATTTTATTCATTTTTAATGGCTGAATGATATTCCACTGTATGTATATACCATATTTTGTTCAACCATTCATCTGTTGATGTATGTTGGGTTGTTTCCACTTTTTGCCTGTTGTGACTAATGTTGCTATGAACACTGGTGTACAAATATCTGTTCAAATATCTGCTTTCAATTTTTGTGGATATATACTTAAGAGTGGAATTGTTTAGTTATATGTAATTCTATGTTTAAACCTTTTGAGAAACTACCAAACTCTTTCACAGTGGCTGCATCATTTTACATTCTCACCAGCAATGCACCAGAGTTCCAATTTCTCCACATTCCTGCCCATACTTATTTTATTTTTATCTTAATTTTTATAACCATCCTAGTAAGAGTGAAGTGATATCTCATTGTGGTTTTGATTTGCATTTCCCTAATGACAAATGATATTGAGCACTTTTTATATGCTTATTGGCCATTTGTATAGCTTCTTTGAAGTAATGTCTCTTAAAGTCCTTTGTCTATTTTTGAATTGGGTTGTTTGTTGTTGTTATTATGGGTTTTAGAAGTTTTTTATGTTCTGATAAGGAACACTAATTCCCTATCAGATATATGACTTGCAAATATTTTCTCTCATCAGTAGATTGTCTTTTCACTTTCTTGTTCTACCCTTTGATGTGCAAAAGTTCCTAATTTTGATGAAGTTCAGTTTATCTATTTTTTCTTTTGTTTCCTGTGCTTTTGATGTCATCTCCAGGAAGTCATTGCCAAATCCAATGTCATAAGGATTTTCCCCAAGTTTTCGTCTGAGAGTTTTATAATTTTAGCTCTTAAATTTAAATTTTCATTAAATTTTTGTTCATTTTTGCATGTGGTGTAAAGGTCCAGGTTTCCAATTCATTTGCATGGGATATCCAGTTGTCCTAGTACCATCTGTTAAAAAAATATTCTTCTCCCATTGAATAGACTTGGCACCCTATTGAAAAAAAGATATATGTATACATATTAACATATATACTTACATACATACGTAAATATATATATGTAGATTTATTTCTGGGCTGTCTATTCTATTCAGTTGGTCTATGTCTGTCCTTATTGCCTCCACTGCACTGTTTTAATTACTTTAGCTTTAGCTTTGTAGTAAGTTTCAAAATTGGGTAATGTGAATCTTCCAAGTTTATTCTTTTTCAAGATTGTTTTAGCTATTCAGAGTCCTTTGCAATTCCATATGAAAGCAAGAATCAGTTTATCCATTTCTGTGAAAGAGACTGTTGGAATTTTGATAAAATTGCATTGAATCTATAGATCCCTTTGAGTAGTATTTACATCTTTACAATGTTAAGTCTTCCTATCCATGAACACAGGATTCTTTTCATTTATTTATGTCTTCTTTAATTTTTTTCAGCATAGTTTGTAGTTTTCAGCATTTAAGCCTTTCATCTCCTTGGTTAGATTTATTCCTAAGAAATTCTTTTAGGTGCTATTGAAAATGGAATTGCTTTCCTAATGTCCTTTTTGGGTTATTCATTGCTATTGTACAGAAACACAACTGACTTTGTGTGTTGGTGTTGTATCCTGCAACCTTGCTGAATTCATTTATTAGCTCTAGTAGCTTTCTTGTGAGTTATTCAATATATTCTATATATAGGATATGTCACCTATAAATATAGGGTTTTTTTTTTTTCTGATTTGGATGCTTTTTAATTTCTTTTTCTTTTCTAATATTTATGGCTAGAACTTCCAGTACAATGTTGAATAGCAGCTGTGAAAGTGTGGAGTATAGGGATAGAGGGTACATACCTCAATATCATAAAAGCCATCTATGAAAAACCCACAGTGAATATCATTCTCAATGGGGAAAAACTGAGAGCTTTCCCCCTAAGGTCAGGAACGCAGCAGGGATGTCCACTATCACCACTGCTATTCAACATAGTATTAGAAGTCCTAGCCACAGCAATCAGACAACAAAAAGAAATAAAAGGCATCCAAATCGGCAAAGAAGAAGTCAAACTCTCACTCTTTGCAGATGATATGATACTTTGTGTGGAAAACCCAAAAGACTCCACCCCAAAACTGCTAGAACTCATACAGGAATTCAGTAAAGTGGCAGGATATAAAATCAATGCACAGAAGTCAGTGGCATTCCTATACACCAACAACAAGACAGAAGAAAGAGAAATTAAGGAGTCAATCCCATTTACAACTGCACCCAAAACCATAAGATACCTAGGAATAAATCTAACCAAAGAGGCAAAGAATCTGTACTCAGAAAACTATAAAATACTCATGAAAGAAATTGAAGAAGACACAAAGAAATGGAAAAACGCTCCATGCTCATGGACTGGAAGAACAAATATTGTGAAGATGTCAATGCTACCTAGAGCAATCTACACATTTAATGCAATCCCTATCAAAATACCATCAAGATTTTTCAAAGAAATGGAACAAATAATCCTAAAATTCATATGGAATCAGAAAAGACCCCGAATAGCCAGAGGAATGTTGAAAAGGAAAAGCAAAGCTGGTGGCATCACAATTCCGGACTTCAAGTTCTATTACAAAGCTTTAATCATCAAGACAGTATGGTACTGGCACAAAAACAGATATATAGATCAATGGAACAGAATGGAGAGCCCAGAAATGGACCCTCAACTCTATGGTCAACTAATCTTTGACAAAGCAGGAAAGAATGTCCAATGGAAAAAAGACAGTCTCTTCAACAAATGGCGTTGGGAAAATTGGACAGTCACATGCAGAAGAATGAAACTGGACCATTTCCTTACACCACACACAAAAATAGACTCCAAATGGTTGAAAGACCTAAATGTGAGACAGGAGTCCATCAAAATCCTAAAGGAGAACACAGGCAGCAACCTCTTGGTCCTCAGCCTCAGCAACTTCTTCCTAGAAACATCGCCAAAGGCAAGGGAAGCAAGGGCAAAAATGAACTATTGGGACTTCATCAAGATAAAAAGCTTTTGGACAGCAAAAGAAACAGTCAACAAAAGCAAAAGACAACTGACAGAATGGGAGAAGATATTTGCAAATGACATATCAGATAAAGGGCTAGTATCCAAAATCTATAAAGAACTTATTAAACTCAACACCCAAAGAACAAAGAATCCAATCAAGAAATGGGCAGAAGACATGAGCAGACATTTTTCCAAAGAAGACATCCAAATGGCCAACAGACATGAAAAAGTGCTCAACATCACTTGGCATCAGGGAAATCCAAATCAAAACCTCAATGAGATACCACCTCACACCAGTCAGAATGGCTAAAATTAACAAGTCAGGAAACGACAGATGTTGGCGAGGATGCAGAGAAAGGGGAACCCTCCTACACTGTTGGTGGGAATGCAAGCTGCTGCAGCCACTCTGGAAAACAGTATGGAGTTTCCTCAAAAAGTTGAAAATAGAACTACCCTACGACCCAGCAATTGTACTACCCCAAAGATAACAAATGTAGTGATCCAAAGGGGTACATACACCCCGATGTTTATAGCAGCAATGTCCACAATAGCCAAACTATGGGAAGAGCGAAGATGTCCATCAACAGATGAATGGATAAAAAAGATGTGGTATATATATACAATGGAATATTATGCAGCCATCAAAAAACCCCCGAAATCTTGCCATTTGCAATGACGTGGATAGAACTAGAGGGTATTATGCTAAGCGAAATAAGTCAATCAGAGAAAGACACGTATCATATGATCTCACTGATATGAGGAATTCTTAATCTCAGGAAACAAACTGAGGGTTCCTGGAGTGGTGGGGGGTGGAAGGGATGGGGTGGCTGGGTGATAGACATTGGGGAGGGTATGTGCTATGGTGAGCGCTGTGAATTGTATAAGACTGTTGAAGCACAGACCTGTACCTCTGAAACGAGTAATACATTATATGTTAAAAAAAAAAAAAAAGATAGTAGGACGGGAAAAATGAAGGGGGGGGAATCGGAGGGGGAGACGAACCATGAGAGACTATGAACTCTGAGAAACAAACTGAAGGTTCTGGGGGGGATGGGCTAGCCTGGTGATGGGTATTAAAGAGGGCATGTATTGAATAGAGCACTGGGTTTTATACGCAAACAACGAATCATGGAACACTGCATCAAAAACTAATGATGTAATGTATGGTGATTAACATAACATAATAAAATTAAATTAAAATTAAAAAAGTGTGTATCCTTGTCTTTTTCCTAATCTTAAGGGGAAAGTTTTCAGTCTTTCACCACTAAGTATGATGTTAACTGGGGTTTTAAATAAATATCATTTATCATTCTGAGGCATTTCCTCTCTGTTTCTAGTTTTCTGAGGAGGTTTTTTTTTAAATCATGAAATGGTGTTGGATTCTGTCAAATACCTTTTCTACATCAGTTGAGGTGATTATGTGTTTTTTTTCCTTCATTGTATTAATGTGATTAATTACCCTGATTGATTGTCTTATGTTGGATCACAATTGCATTTCTGGGATAAATCTCACTTGATCATGGTAAATAATCCTATGACTATGCTCTTGGATTTGATTTGCTAATATCTTGTTGAGGATTTTTGCATCTGTATTCAAAAGGAATATTGGGGGCGCCTGGGTGGCTCAGTCGTTAAGCGTCTGCCTTCGGCTCAGGTCATGATCCCAGTGTCCTGGGATCGAGTCCCGCATCAGGCTCCCTGCTCAGCGGGAAGCCTGCTTCTCTCTCTCCCTCTCCCACTTCCCTTGCTTGTGTTCCCTCTCTCGCTGTGTCTCTCTCTGTCAAATTAATAAATAAAATCTTAAAAAAAAAAAAAGGAATATTGGTCTGCAATTTTCTTTTCTTGTGGTGTCTGTATCTGCTTTTGGTATCAGAATAATGCTGGCCTCATAGAATGAGTTAGAAACCATTCCGTCCCCTTCAATTCTTTGGGAAGAGCTTGGTAAGGATTGATTTTATTTTATTTTATGTTTATTTTATTAAAAAAAAATATATATTTTTTAAGTAATCTCTACACCCAACGTGGGGCTCAAGCTCACAACCCAGAGACCAAGAATCACACACTCCACACTCCTGACTGAGCCAGCCAGGGACCCCTGATTTTAATTCTTTAAATGTTTAATGGCACTGTTGAAGCTATCCAGTCCAGGACTTTTCTTTGCTGGGAGGATTTTGATTACTGATTCAATCTCTTTACTTACTATAGGTCTGTTGAGATTTTCTGTTTCTTTTTGAGTCAGTTTAGATAATTTTGGTGTTTCAAGGAATTCGTCCACTTATTCTAGGTTATTCTTTTTATCTCTGTGAGACTGGTGGTAATGTTCTCACTTTCATTTCTTATTTTAGTTATTCATATCTTTTCTTTCTCTTTGCCAGTCTAGCTAAAGGTTTGTCAATTAGTTGACCTTTTTAAAAAATTAACTTTTGATTTTATTGATTTTCTCTACTTTTTTTCTATTCTCTATTTTGTTTATCTCCATTCTAATCTTTATTATTTCCTTCCTTCTGCTGCCTTCCTTCTGCTTCAGTTCTGAGTTTATTTTGCTCTTCTTTTTTTAGTCCATTAAGATGTGAAGTTAGGTTTGCAGCACCTGGGTGGCTCAGTCAGTGGAGCCTCTGACTCTTGGGTTTGACTCAGGTCATGATCTCATGAGTTGTGAGCTGGGCTCCAAGCTCAGCAGGGAGTCTGCTTGGGGATTCTCTTCCTCTGCCCCTCCCCCAACTCGCGCATGTATGTGCGTGCCTTCTCGTGCACTCTTTCTCTCAAATAAATAAATAAATAAATAAATAAATCTTTAAAAAAATATGTGAAGTTAGGTTATTGATTTGAGGTCTTCTTTTTTTTTTTTTTTAATGTAGTCACGGCTCTAAGTTTCCTTCTGAGCACTACTTTCATGGTATCCCGTAAGTTTCAGTATGTTGTATTTTCATTTTCATTCATCTCTAAGAATTTTCTATTTCCCTTGTGATTTCTTCTTTGGTTCATTGGTGTTTAAGAGTGTGTGTATTAAAAAAAAAAAAAAAGAGTGTGTGTATTTAGGGGCGCCTGGGTGGCTCAGTCGTTAAGCGTCTGCCTTCGGCTCGGGTCATGATCCCAGGGTCCTGGGATCGAGCCCCACATCGGGCTCCCTGCTCTGCAGGAAGCCTGCTTCTCCCTCTCCCACTCCCCCTGCTTGTGTTCCCTCTCTTGGTGTGTCTCTCTCTGTCAAATAAATAAAATCTTTAAAAAAAAGAGTGCGTGTGTTTTTAAAGTATCACAGATTTGTGAATTTTCCAGTTTTTCTTCTGTTACTGATTTCTAACTTCATCCTGTTTTGGTCAACAAGATACTTTATGTGATATCTATGTTTTCAAATTTATTGAGATTTATTTTGTGGCCTAACATATGATCTATCTGAAGGATATCCCATGTGCATTTGAGAAGAATGTGAATTCTGTTGTTGTTGGGTAGAGTGTTTCTATATGTCTATTAGAGATAGTTAATTTTTGTCTATGATGTGAGGTAGAAGTCCAACTTCATTTTTTCCCAGGTGGATATCCAGTTTTTATAGCACCATTTGCTGAAGAGACAATTTTTTCCCCATTGAATGATCTTGGCACTTTTGTCAAAAATTAGTTGGTCATGGATCTATGGGTTTAGTTCTGTAGTTTCAATTCTATTACATTTACATATGTCTATCCTTCTGCCAGTACCAAAAGTTTTATGGTTTTTTCCATATTGGTCTTAACACATTTTTGTTTGGTTTATCTCTAGATATTTTCCAATTTTGTTGCTATTATAGAAAGAAACTTTGAAAAATTATATTTTTAATCAGTTATTGCTAATAACTAGGATATCTCTCTATATATAGTTAGATTTTTTTAACAACTGATAATCTATTTACTTTTTTTTTTTTTAAGATTTTATTTATTTGTCAGAGAGAGAGAGCACAAGCAGGAGGAGCTGCAGGCAGAGGGAGAAGCAGGCTCCCCACTGATCAGGGAGCCAGACACGGGGCTCATCCCAGGATGCTGGGATCATGACCCCAGCCGAAGGCAGTGACTCAACCGACTGAGCCACCCAGGTGTCCTGATAATCAATTTATTTAAAAGGTTGATTTAAGCATCTGCAAGGGTGACTTCAACCTCAATTTTTGGCTCAATACTGATGGAAGTAATCTGCTTAACAATCTCAGAAGGACTGTGCAAATCAATGAGTCGCTTGTGGATCCTTATCTGAAAATGATCCCTAAGTCTTAGAACCTTCACCGCAAGGAGTTTTTCTTATATTGATTCTCAGAGTCTTGGTAGGCATCCGAACTGGTCCTTTCACTTTGTGATTCTTTACTTTTTTGCCTCTGATCAAGTAAGGCAGCACATACTTTCTCCAAAGATTTTACATTGTGGTTGGTTAGAGTAATTCTAATTTGGTGAATCACCACCTCTTGTTCCATGGGTGTCTTCCTGGTGTCCTTAAAAGCCATGGACGAGGCAAGGTTTCTGACGGACTTGTTCCTCCAAGAAAGTGAACAGTGGTGAGTCAGGAGATGGAGGTGTGTGTCCAGAGTTCTGCTATAGGTCTGACCTCATCTTCCTTAAAGAACTATTTTTTGTATTTTAATCATGTATCTTGCATTAGTTATTTGGTTCTTTTTTTAAAAAAATGTGGTAAAATGCACATAATATACAATTTACCATTTAAACTATGTTGAAGTGCACAATTCAGTGTCATTAAGTAAATTCACAATGTTGTTCAACCATCACCACTGTCTAGTTCCAGAAATTTTTCATCATCCCAAACAGAAAGTGCATTTGGTAAGCCTTTTAAAGCTCAAGATTTGTATCTTTCTTCAATACTAAGAGATTTTCTTGCATTATCTCTTTGAATATTTCCTTATGTCTACACTCTTGGTTCACTCCATTTAACATTTGTATAAGATGAATATTAAAAGTTCTGGATCTATCCTCCATTCTCTTATTTCCTTTGCCCTTTTTATCTGCTTTGGCCTGGTCTTCCAGCTTGCTGGTTAGTTGTTCAGTATTTTCTGATCTTCGAGGCAATGTAATTGATGGTTTTGTTGACAGCAATAATTCTTTTTCATTTCCAAGTGATTTCTCCCTTTCTTTTTTGGTTTCTTGAGTTTCTTTTTTAAAATAAACTTTTATTTAAAAAAATAAAATAAAATAAAATAAACTTTTATTTTTAGAATACTTTGAAATTTACAAAAACATTATGAAAATAATAGAGTTTCTCTTTATCCCACATCCAGTTATGCCTATTATTAATACCTTGTATTAGTGTGGTACATTTGTCACAATTAATGAGCTATATGGGCTAAAGTCCGTATTTTATCCAGATTTCCTTTGTTTTGTTTTTTTAAGATTTTATTTATTTATTTATTTATTTATTTATTTATTTATTTAAGAAAGAGAACAAGAGATTTCACAAGTGGAGGGAGGGGCAGAGAGTGGAGATAGGGAGAGGGAGAGAGAATCTCAAGCAGAGTCCACACTGAGAGTGGAGCCCGACATGGGACTCTATCTCATGACCCTGAAATCACAATCTCAGCTGAAACCAAGAGTCAATCGCTTAACCAGCTGAGCCACCGAGGCACCCCAGATTTCCCTAGTTTTTATCTAGTGTCCTCTTACTGTTCCAGGATACCATATTATATTTAATTGCCATGTCTGTTTAGAGTTTTCTTTTCTCTGACAGTTTCTAAGATTTCCTTGTTTTTGATGACCTTGACAATGCTAGGCAGTGTTATCAGGTATTTTTGTAGAATGTCCTTAATTGGGATTTGTTTGATCTTGAAATTATGATTAGATGGGGTTATGGATTTTGGGGAGTAAGACTACAGATGTTAAGTGCTGTTCTTATCATATCCTATCTAGCATACTATATATGCTATCAACATGACTTTCCATTGTTGATGTTAATTAATCTTGATCATCTGGCTAAGATAGTTTTTGTCAGGTTTGTCCACTGAAAAGTTATTATTTTTCCCCCTTTTCCGTATTGTACTTTTGGGAAGAAGTCACTGCGCACAGCCTATAATTAAGAGGAAGAGACTTAGGGCACCTGGGTGGCTCAGTCGGTTAAGCATCTGACTCTTGGTTTTGGCTCAAGTCATGATCTCAGGGTTGTGGGATGAAGCCCCGTGTTGGGCTCTGTGCTCAGCCAGGACTCTGCTCCAGATTCTCTCTCTCCCTCACCCCTCCTCCCCTTTCTCTCTCTCTCTCAAATAAATAAGGGGTGCTGGGTGGCTCAGTTGTTAAGCGTCTGCCCTTCAGCTCAGGTCATGATCCCAGGGTCCTGGGATCGAGCCCCATGTGGGGCTTCCTGCTCAGCGGGGAGTCTGCTTCTCCCTCTACCACTCCCCCTGCTTGTGTTCCCTTTCTCACTGTCTCTCTGTGTCAAATAAATAAATAAAAATCTTTTAAAAATATATAAAAATATATAATAAAAATTAAAAAATAAATCTTAAAAAAAAAAAAAAAGAAGAGTTATTATGCTCTACCTCCTGGAAGGCAGAGTATCTACCTAAATTATTTGGAATACTTCTGCCCAGGAGATTTGTCTGTTTTCCCCCATTTATTTGCATATATCAGTACAGACTTATGGATATTTATTTTATACTTGGTTTAGAATCCAATACTATTTTATTACATTGCTCAAATTGTTCCACCTTTGGCTGTTAAGAGCTCTTTCAGTTAGCTGCTGTGTGCCTTTGCCATACCCCAATCATTGTAGTGTTTGTCTGTCTATCTGTCTGTTTGTTTTTGAGCACTTCTTTACTTTCTGGCACTACAAGATACTCTAGCCTCATTTAGTATTTCCTTCTCCAGTCCTAGAATCAGTCATTTCTCCAACAATGTGTCCTGATTTTTAAAAATTGGAGAATGATACTAGAAATCAAGATCTGAGCACTAGATGTCCAAGATCTCTTAATTGTATTTTTAAATAACATTCATAACATTCTTTTTATTTCTTCTGACTTCTCTGCTCTGAGGATATTAATTACAATTCTTTTGGAGACTCCTTGCATTTATTAATGGTATTTCCTTGGGTAATATTAATTATTGTATTTGTTGGATTTAGTCATGGAGGTAGTTTTCTTTAAATATTTAGTGATTCTTTTATGCGTACTTATATTTGCATTTGGGAATCCCTGTTTGCTTTTCTATAGCTGGAGTTTCTATTTTCTGTACATTGCTGCCAGTGATTATGGAGGAGGCATAAGGTGTACAGACAGTGAAGTCTGTCAGCAATTCATTTTCTCTTTGTGTGGAGGCATTACCCTGCCTCTCTAGCCCAAACCCTCTTGTCTCAGTGCGGGGGTGAACACCTCTGATGCCTAATGTTTAGCTCAAATGGGGATGAAGGTACACAAATGATCAATCATTCCCCTGCTACCCACATGTACATCCTTTAAACTTGGGGTGCCTCAAAGCTGCTCCCAAATTTCATAGTGATCTTCTCCTGTATTTTTTTAGTCCTATAGTTTCCTCAATCATCTAATTCTACCTTCCTTTCATTTTTCAGAGACCTTCAAAATTTCTGACTACTGAAGACCCCTTTCATGATTGCCAGTTTTCTTATGTTTATGTTAACACCACACACACACACACACACACACACACACCCTTTTTTGTCATTTATAGAGATTTTGATAGGTAGGGAATATAAGTGCCTGTTCTCACTCCACTATCTTGGTCTAATATCTCAATACTGCATTTTTAAAATGGAAACCTGAAAGAGGCTGGAAATATGAGAGTGGAAAGAAATATATTTAAATATATATGTGTGGTAGAGTCTCTTCACTGCCTACTCAGCAGACATTTTCTCACCTTTTTGTCTGCCAACTGAGCCTCAATTTTGCAGCAGATAGAAATCACTTGATGTCAGGAACTTATTCTAAACCCTGGCATGAAGGAATAAATTATGATTAGTCAAAACTATTCATAATAATCCCTTTTTCCGGGTGCCTGGGTGGCTCAGTCGTTAAGCATCTGCCTTCGGCTCAGGTCATGATCCCAGGGTCCTGGGATCGAGTCCCACGTTGGGCTCCCTGCTTGGCAGGAAGCCTGCTTCTCCCTCTCCCACTCCCCCTGCTTGTGTTCCTGCTCTCGCTATCTCTCTCTCTGTCAAATAAATAAATAAAATCTTTAAAAATAAAAAATCCCTTTTTCCTTAACCAGTTATTGGTCTAGGGATACACATGCAACTTAATAAGGTCAATGAAATGTAAAGGAAAATTTTGGAGCAGGGAGTCTGGGACATTCTCTTCTTATATAATAAAGTAGAACCACAAGAAGAGAAAACCCGTTTGTTCTCAATTCTCTTTTCCTAGAAGGAAGTGATGCTGGGAGCTGCAATAGCTACCTTATAATCCTCAGGTACAAGCACAAAAAATGAATAAAGAACAATAGAAACAGGCTAGGTACTTAATGAAAAACAGTGAGCTGCTGAATGACTTCCGATTAAGTCAACAATTAATGTCCTTAGGGTGAAAGTCACTGTTATCTGATTTTCTGTTACTTTCAGCTGTGTTTGAATACACCATGTAAATGGATATAAAAAACTTTTTTTCTAATAATATTCTAAAGTAACATAGATTAAAATCTACTTCTAATATTTCTTACATTGCACTTTTTTTCCTCCTCAGAAATACACCTGGAAGGGCAGACAAAAACCTCAATTTGTTCAATAAAGGACTCTAACACTAGAGTCTCAAAGACTTTGGTGGTTAGAAAACCTGCAAAAGTGATTTTCAATTTAGATCCAACTGCACTGAACTCAAAGCTAGAACAGCCATGGAAGAAAAATTTTTTCGAAAGATTGGAAGCAAGAGCCCAGGCAATGCAGCAGAAAATAATAGATAAGGACAATCTGAAGAAAGAACTAGAAAAAAAGGCTGAAAAAAAACTCCCTAGGGATAATTTGGCCAAAGAGTGGTTTAATGCTGAAAACATGACATTGAACACTCGTGCATATTTGCTTGACAAACTTCTGCCTACCTTAGTTCCTGGAGTGGAAAAAATGTTAATGCAAGTGGAAAAGAAGAAGCTTCGGGCAGAAGTTGATAATACAACCAAGTTTAACCCAATTAATCATTTGGGGGAATACTTAATGAGAAACAATCCTTATTATATCAAAGACTCAGGAATGTCTGGTTATCAAAGGGTGATGAGGGATGTCACAGAAGCCCTGAAGATACATGTTCCCAACACTACTGGCAACAGGTACAATTTTTTATATTTTCAGTTGATGATCTAGGTCCTTATATTGAAAGCAAGTAGAACAATAACATAATCATACAAACAGGACTTAAATAATTTTGTAATTATTCAGAAAGTATTTATTGAGCTGCTAGTATGTGTTTCACTATTTAAAAGGCACTATGAAGATTAATGAAGCATATTAAACAAGGTCCTTGAATTCATGGATTTAGTTATTTCACTATGATCCAAAGTGTATATTTATTCGCTTATTATCTGTCTCCCTGCACTGGAAAGTAAGCTATATAAGAGTAGAGACTTTCTGAAAATTTAACTTTTCAGATAGGCAATATATTCACTTGGTTCAAAAGTCAAAACGTATAAGGAGTTATACAATGAAAAGTTCCTCTCCCATTCTTATCCTCCATCTACCCAGTACTCCACCTCTGCCATAAACAATGACTGTTCTTCATTTTCAGTGAATTTTTCCAGTTTCTTTATACATACAGAAGCAAATGCAAATATAGATTCTAAATTTTCTTCTTTTTATATAAGACCATCTGACTGAGTTACAAATATTTTCTTCTGTTTTTTACTTGCTATTTATATCTTGTCATGCAGAAGATATTTTATTTCTATGTGGTTGAATTTATTTACTTTCATTTTATGACTTCTGGATTTCAAGCCATTGTTACTTTCAGGTAGTAAAAGAATCCTCCCATTTTTTTTTCTGGAATTTTTATTATTTTAATTCCCATTTTAAGTATTGATCCATTTGGAATTTACCCTAGCGTAAGATGTAAAATACGAATCCAACTTTTTTCCTTTTCAAAAATGGCTATATGGTGATCCCAACGACAATTGTCAAATAGTCTATTTTGCCCCACTGCTTGAAACTTTATTACTAAATTCCTATATATTTTAGAGTGTATTTCTGCACTTTTCTTTCCTATCCCATTGATTATCTCCCTGTTCATGCACCACACTGTGCTGCTTTAGTCACTGAGACTTTTTTTTAATTATGTTATGTTAATCACCATACATTACATCATTAGTTTTTGATGTAGTGTTCCATGATTCATTGTTTGTGCATAACACCCAGTGCTCCATGCAGAGCGTGCCCTCTTTAATACCCATCACCAGGCTAACCCATCCCCCCACCCCCCGCCCCTCTAGAACCCTCAGTTTGTTTCTCAGAGTCCATCGTCTCTCATGGTTCGTCTCCCCCTCCGATTTCCCCCCCTTCATCCACTTACTGATTTTTTGACTTTATGTTGGTGTGGAAGTGGTATGTGTTCAGTAGAAATCATACTTTGAATTTTGAATTTTGATCTTTTCCTGGGCTAGCAATATGCAGTATGATGCTCTCCTGTGATGCTGGGCAGTGGCAATGAGCCACAGCTCCCAGTCAGCCACACAGTCATGAAGGTAAATAACCCATACCCTTAAAACGATTCTGTACACATACAACCATTCTGTTTTTCACTTTCAGTACAGTTTTCAGTCAGTTACATGAGATAGTCTACACTTTATAAATAGGTGTTTGTTAGATGATTTTGCTCAACTGTAAACTAACTTAAGTGTTCTGAACACATTTAAAGTGGGCTCGACTGAACTATGATGTTGGGTAGGTTGGGTGTATTAAATTCTTTTTCTACTTAGGATATTTTCAATTTATGATGGGTTTATTGGAGCGTACCCCTATCATAAGTTGAGGAAAATCTGTATTTCAATAATTCTGACTGTGCTGGTCCTCACTATTTACTCTTTTATTCTGGTGTTTTTACTTCTTTTTTTTTTTTTTTTAAGATTTTATTTATTTACTTGAGAGAGATAGAGAGAGAGCATGCACACAGAGGGAGAGGGTGAAACAGACTCCCCGCTGAGCAGGGAGTCCTACAGGGGGCTTGATTCCAGGACCCCAGGATCATGACCTGAGCTGAAGGCAGACACTTAACCAACTAAGCCATCCAGGAGCCCCGTGTTTTTGCTTTTTAATATGAACTTTAGGATTGATTCATCTACTTGAAAAAAAAAAAGGGGAACAACAAAACAAACCTTGTAGGAATTTTTATTGAACTCCGTTTAAATTTATTTATTAACTTAGGGAAAATCAACATCTTTAATGACAAGTGTTTCTATCTGAGAACATGTCTTTCCATTTATTCCTCTTATTTTGTATTGATCATTGTTGTCGTAAAGTTTTTTTCATTTAAGCTTGCATTTCTTGTTAGGTGTATTACTAGGTATTTTATTATTTTTTTATTGCCATTGTAAATGGGACTTTCTTCTTTCATTACACTTTCTATCTATATGTAGTTTGAATACATGAAAGCTATTAATTTCTGTAAATTTTTGTACTCTGCTACCTTACTGAGTTCCATCATTAATAGAAAAAGTTTATTTTTTGTTTTTATTAAAAGATTTATTTATTTATTTGAGAGAGAAAGAGAGAGAGCATGCATATGAATGGGGAGGGGCAGAAGGAAGCAGATTCCTCACTGAGTGTGGTGCCCGACACGGGGCTTGATCCACAACCGTGAGATCACGACCTGAGCCAAAACCAAGAGTTGGATGCTTAACCAACTGAGCCACCAAGGTGCCCCTGTTTATAGAAAAATTTTTGTTGATCATTTGGATTTTCTAGCAAGGAAACCTTATTATCTGCAAGTAATAGGAGTTTTCCTTATTCATTTTCAATTTTAATGCTTGCAATATCTTCCTCTTACCTAGTTACATTGGCTGGCTATTACTTCCAATAGAATGTTAAATAATTGTGATGATATGGACATCCCTGTCTTGTTTATGACTTTAGTAGGGATGATTTCTTGTATTATTGCCTCATCATGAGCAGTTTTTAAAAACTATATATTAGGGCGCCTGGGTGGCTCAGATGGTTAAGCGTCTGCCTTCGGCTCAGGTCATGATCTCAGGGTCCTGGGATCGAGTCCCGCATCGGGCTCCCTGCTCCTTGGGAGCCTGCTTCTCCCTCTGCCTCTCTCTCTCTCTCTCTCTCTGTCTCTCATGAATAAATAAATAAAATCTTTAAAAAAAAAAATTATTAACACCATAACTCTACTTTCTTTGGATCTGAAAAATATATATTTTATTACATTAGAAAAAAAGTGCTGGGTGCCTGGGTGGCTCGATTCGTTAAGTGTCTGACTCTTGATTTTGGCTCAAGTCATGATCTCAGGGCCCTGAGATCAAGCCTGGCCTTGGGCTCCACGCTGGGCATGGAGCCTGCTTAAGATTCTCTCTGTCCCTCCCACAACTCTAAAAAAGAAAAAAAAAAAAGAAAGAAAGAAAAGAAAAGAAAAGAAAAATGTGCCTAATTTCTATATTATAGAATGATTTTTTAAGTTTACTTTATTTTATTTTATTATTTCATTGTGGTAAATGTATTCTTTAATCCTCTTCCCCTATTTCCCCCACCCCCACACCTACCTCCTCTCTGGTAACCATCAGTTTGTTCTCTATAGTTAAGAGTCTGTTTCTTGGTTTGTCTCTCTCTCTCTTTTTTCCTTTGCTCATTTGTTTTGTTTCTTAAATTCCACATATGAGTGAGATCATATGGTATTTGTCTTTCTCTGACTTATTTTGCTTAACATTATACTCTCTTGCTCTATCCATGTCATTGCAAATAGCAAGATTGCATTCCTTTTTATGGCTGAAGAATATTCCATTGTATACACACCACATATTCTTTTTTTTTTTTTAAAGATTTTATTTATTTATTTGACAGAGAGACACAGCAAGAGAGGGAATACAAGCAGGGGGAGCGGGAGAGGGAGAAGCAGGCTTCCCACTGAGCAGGGAGCCCGATGCGGGGCTCAATCCCAGAACCCTGGGATTGATCCAAAGGCAGATGCTTAATGACTAAGCCACCCAGGTACCCCTATACCACATATTCTTTATCCATTCATCTATCGATGGACACTTGGGCTGCTTCCATAGTTTGGCTATTTTATTTTATTTTATTTTTTTTTAATTTTTTTATTGTTATGTTAATCCCCATACATTACATCATTAATTTTAGATATAGTGTTCCATGATTCATTGTTTGTGCATAACACCCAGTGCTCCATGCAGAACGTGCCCTCCTCAATACCCATCACCAGGCTAACCCATCCTCCCAACCCCCTCCCCTCTAGAACCCTCAGTTTGTTTTTCAGAGTCCATTGTCTCTCATGGTTCTTCTCCCCCTCCGATTTCCCCCCCTTCATTCTTCCCCTCCTGCTACATTCTTCTTCTTCTTTTTTTCTTTCTTAACATATATTGCATTATTTGTTTCAGAGGTACAGGTCTGAGATTCAACAGTCTTGCATAATTCACAGCGCTTACCAGAACACATACCCTCCCCAGTGTCCATCACCCAGTCACCCCATCCCTCCCACCCCACCCCCCACTCCAGCAACCCTCAGTTTGTTTCCTGAGATTAAGAATTCCTCATATCAGTGAGGTCATATGATACATGTCTTTCTCTGTTTGACTTATTTCGCTCAGCATAATACCCTCCAGTTCCATCCACGTCGTTGCAAATGGCAAGATCTTATTCCTTTTGATGGCTGCATAATATTCCATTGTATATATATACCACATCTTCTTTATCCATTCATCTGTTGATGGACATCTTGGCTCTTTCCACAGTTTGGCTATTGTGGACATTGCTGCTATAAACATCGGGGTGCACGTAGCCTTTCGGATCCCTACTTTTGTATCTTTGGGGTAAATACCCAGTAGTGCAATTGCTGGGTCATACCGTAGCTCTATTTTCAACTTTTTGAGGAACCTCCATACTGTTTTCCAGAGTGGCTGCAGCAGCTTGCATTCCCACCAACAGTGTAGGAGGGTTCCCCTTCCTCCGCATCCCCGCCAACATCTGTCATTTCCTGACTTGTTAATTTTAGCCATTCTGACTGGTGTGAGGTGGTATCTCATTGAGGTTTTGATTTGGATTTCCCTGATGCCGAGCGATATTGAACACTTTTTCATGTGTCTGTTGGCCATTTGGATGTCTTCTTTGGAAAAATGTCTGTTCATGTCTTCTGCCCATTTCTTGATTGGATTCTTTGTTCTTTTGGTGTTGAGTTTGATGAGTTCTTTATAGATTTTGGATACTAGCCCTTTATCTGATATGTCATTTGCAAATATCTTCTCCCATTCTGTCAGTTGTCTTTTGGTTTTGTTGACTGTTTCCTTTGCTTTGCAAAAGCTTTTTATCTTGATGAAGTCCCAATAGTTCATTTTTGCCCTTGCTTCCCTTGCCTTTGGCGATGTTTCTAGAAAGAAGTTGCTGCGGCTGAGGTCGAAGAGGTTGCTGCCTGTGTTCTCCTTTAGGATTTTGATGGACTCCTGTCTCACATTGAGGTCTTTCAACCATTTGGAGTCTATTTTTGTGTGTGGTGTAAGGAAATGGTCCAGTTTCATTCTTCTGCATGTGGCTGTCCAATTTTCCCAACACCATTTGTTGAAGAGACTGTCTTTTTTCCATTGGACATTCTTTCCTGCTTTGTCAAAGATTAGTTGACCATATAGTTGAGGGTCCATTTCTGGGCTCTCTATTCTGTTCCATTGATCTATGTGTCTGTTTTTGTGCCAGTACCATACTGTCTTGATGATGACAGCTTTGTAGTAGAGCTGGAAGTCCGGAATTGTGATGCCGCCAGCTTTGCTTTTCTTTTTCAACATTCCTCTGGCTATTCGGGGTCTTTTCTGGTTCCATACAAATTTTAGGATTATTTGTTCCATTTCTTTGAAGAAAGTGGATGGTATTTTGATGGGGATTGCATTGAATGTGTAGATTGCTCTAGGTAGGATTGACATCTTCACAATATTTGTTCTTCCAATCCATGAGCATGGAACGTTTTTCCATTTCTTTGTGTCTTCCTCAATTTCTTTCATGAGTATTCTATAGTTTTCTGAGTACAGATCCTTTGCCTCTTTGGTTAGATTTATTCCTAGGTATCTTATGGTTAGTTTGGCTATTTTAAATAATGCTGCTATAAACATTGGGGTACATGCATCCCTTTGAATTAGTGTTTTTGTATTCTTTGGGTAAATATCCAGTAGCATGATTGCTGGATCATAGGGTAGTTCTATTTTTAACTTTTTGAGGACCCTCCATACTGTTTTCCTCAGTGGCTGCTCCAGTTTACATTCCCACCAACGGTGCACAAGGGTTCCCCTTTCTCCACATCCTTGCCAACACCTGCTGTTTCTTGTATTGTTGATTTTAGCCATTCTGACAGGTGTGAGGTGATATCTCATTGTAGTTTTGATTTGCATTTCCCTGATGATGAGTGATGTTGAGCATCTTTTCATGTGTCTGTTGGCCATCTGGATGTCTTCTTTGGAGAAATGTCTGTTCATGTCTTCTGCCCATTTTGTAATTGAAATATTTGGGTTTTGGGTATTGAGTTGTATCACTTCTTTATGTAGTTTGGATACTAACCCTTTATTGGGTATGTCAGTTGCAAATATCTTCTTCCATTCCGTAGGTTGCCTTTTAGATATGTTGATCATTTCCTTCACTGTGCAGAAGCTTTTTATTTTGATGTAGTCCCAATAGTGTATTTTTTTTTCTTTTGTTTTCCTTGCTTCAGGAGACATATCTAGAAAGAAGCTGCTACAGCAAATGTCAGAGAAGTTACTGCCTGTGCTCTCTTCTAAGATTTTTATGGTTTCAGGTCTCACATTAAGGTCTTTCATCCATTTTGAGTTTATTTTTGTGCATGGTGTAGGAACTTAGTTCAGTTTCATTCTTTTGCATGTTGCTGTCCAGGTTTCCCAACACCATTTGTTGAAGAGATAGTCCTTTTCCCATTGGATATTCTTTAACTCTTCTTTAAATGTTCGGTAGAATTCACCCTTGAAGCCATCTGGCCCTGGACTTTTGTGTTTTAGGAGTTTTTTTATTATTGATTCAATTTCATTGCTGGTGATTGGTCTGTTCAAATTTTCTATTTCTTCCTGCTTTAGTTTTGGTAGGTTATGTTTCCAGGAGTTTATCCACTTCTTCTAAGTTGTCCAATTTAATAGGGAAATAGGTTTTCATAATATTCTGTTAAAATTGTTCATATTTCTGTGGTGTTGGTTGTTATTTCTCCTCCTTCATTAGTAATTTTGTTTATTTGTGTCCTCTCTTTTTTTTTAAATGTATCTTGCTAGAGGTTATTTAATTTTGTTGATCTTTTCAAAAAACCAGCTCCTGTTTTCACTAATCTATTCTATTGTTTTTAGATCTTTTAATTAATTATTTTTTTCAAATAAAAGGGCTCACATATTTATTACCAAACCAACCTACTGGTGCAGAAGCGAGAAGTAAGTAAGAGAGAAAAATCATTTCCCTGATAAAACATGTCTATTGTCCAGGTAACAGTGATGTTTATAGAGTGGCAGGATACAAGCACAAGACCTTCATGCAGCATAAATATGTGTGCCATCTCATGTGCTATCCCTTATAGACCCAGCTTGATTCTTCTCTAATGTCTCCTCTTGGAGTTGTACCTGATTTTATTACCAGTTCATCTGAATCCACTGGGGAATGGGACAATTCTGCCTTTGTTTCTTGGCCTGGGATCACTTGATCCTGAAAGTCTTTTGAGAAAACATGATGAGGAACCTTCAACTGCACACACCACAATGGCAGAGAAAAGGATAACTGTTCTATTGGGTTTTTTTTAGTTTTTATATTATTTATTTCTGCTCTAATCTTTATTATTTCCTTCCTTTTGCTGGGTTTAGGTTTTGATCTTCTTTTTCTAGTTCCTTTATAGAGTGATTTTTAAAAAAGATTTTATTTATTTTTTTGAGAGAGAGAGCACAAGTGGGGGGAGGAGCAAAGGGAGAGAGACAAGCAGACTCTGTGCTGAGCACGGAGTCCAACGTGGGGCTGGATCTCATGACCCTGAGATCATGACCTGAGCTGAAATCAATAGTCAGACACTTAACCACACTGAGCCGATTTTTAAAGCTCAAGAACGATTGTTAATTTTGTCAAATGTTTTTTCAACATCTGTGGAGATGATCACTTGGTTTTCACCCTAGACCTGTTGATAATGAATTTTATTAATAGATTTCCTAATTTTGAGATATTGGAATTCCTGAAATAGCTCCCACTTGATTGCTATGTATTTGGTAACATTTAAATATGTTTCCTAATAATAAGACAAAATAAATGTTTAATTCTTTCCTTTTAATTACAAATTTTCAGAATATTATATATTATATCTCTAAGTCTCTATGCGTCTATGTATCTATCTATCAATAGGCACCTCGAGGAGCAACAAATGAAAGATTTTTTGGGGGGGGCTCCTACCCAGACTCAGTTGGTTAAGCGTGTGCCTTTGGCTCAGGTCGTGATCCCAGGGTCCTGGAATCGAGTTCTGCATCAGGCTCTCTACTTGGCGAGGAGCCTACTTCTCCCTCTCCCTCTACGTGCCACTCTGCCTATCTGTGCTCTCTCTCTATCTCTCTGTCAAATAAATTAATAATATCTTTAAATAAATAAATATGTTTTAAAAAAAAGATTTTTTCCCCTTTTGGGGGAATGGTTCCTTTTGAGTATCATTGTAGACACATTGATTTTAATATATATTCAATGTATTTTAATCCATTATAATTACTTTTTCTTTTTGATCCTCAACTTGACCCAACTTTGGCTCCTGTGTTCTTCCAACCTTACTCCTTTAGTCTTTGAAAACTTTGTACATTTTTTAAAAAGGATACTTAGTTCCTTTTGATGGAAATCACTCATCTGGGAGCTAGGAATGCTCATAAATATTGTATTATCATTGCTTCTAGGCTCTTTCAGGACTAACAAATCTAATTTTTAAAAATAATGAGTAAATATTGATAATTTCAGAGCAAATACAATGTTTCAGGTTTTTTACCTAATTCCTTGATTCTATATTTGTATCTCTCTTTTTTTTTTTTTTCTGAAAATCTTGGCTCCTAACAACATTGACAATTACTTGTCTTATCCTACAATTTACATAAAATAGCTTCAAAATAATAATACCAACAATCCCAATAAAAGAGCTACTAGATTTATTTGCAGATTTTTTGTCCATAAAACATATCCTTCTAAGTATGTGTATATGATAAATGAAACCATGCAACAACTGGGAGAAACCAGGGATTAAGTTCCTTTATTACCAGAGAAAAGCCTTTTTAACCATGACTCAAAATCATGAAAATATTGCTAAACTTGATTACATAAAAATTAAATGTTTTTTTCCTGGAAAATTGAGTCACAGCTACTCAATTTTGCTGTTGTATTACAAAAGTAGTTATACACAATATGTAAATGAATAAGCATGGCTGTGTTCTAACAACATTTTACTTATGAATACTAAAATGTGTCATAGATTTTCTACCATGCCACAAAATATTATTCTTATTTTGATTTTTAAAAACTATTTTATTTTATTTTATTATTTTTTTTTAAAGATTTTATTTATTTATTTGAAGAAAGAGACACAGCGAGAGAGGGAACACAAGCAGGGGGAGTGGCAGAGGGAGAAGCAGGCTTCCCGCAGAGCAGGGAGCCCGATGTGGGGCTCGATCCCAGGACTCTGGGATCATGACCTGAGCCGAAGGCAGACGCTTAACGACTGAGCCACCCAGGCGCCCCTTTAAAAACTATTTTAAAATGTAACAGCCAATCTTAGCTGTTGAGCGGTATAATACCAGGTAGCAGGTCAGTTTGGGCCCTAAGCCCTAGTCTAGATAACATCTAGGTCTCTTCCAGATCTTAAAACAAAAAAACAAAAACCAAAAACCAAAACAAAACAAAACAAAAATAAGATACTTTGAATGTCTGATGCTCTTCCTGAATCTTCATACTTTCCTTCTAATATCTTCTGGCATGAATACTTATACTAAAATTTATAAAAGAACCTAAAATTCTTTGTGATTTCTTTTTGTGTTCTTCCTATAGGGTAAGCAACTAATCAGAAGCTTTAGAATAGCAATTCTTTTTTTTTTTTTTTAAGATTTTATTTATTTATTTGAGAGAGAGAGACACAGTGAGAGAGGGAACACAAGCAGGGGGAATGGGAGAGGGAGAAGCAGGCTTCCCGCTGAGCAGGGAGCCCGATGTGGGACTCGATCCCAGGACCCCGGGATCACGACCTGAACCGAAGGCAGACGCTTCACTGAGCCACCCAGGCACCCCTAGAATAACAATTCTTTTGAAATTAGGTACATATATACCACTAGAATAAAGTAAGAGATATGTACAAAACTTTTCTTTTGTTTTATTTTATATGTGGACATGGAATTTTAATTTTCAGTTGTAACAGTCTTTCTCAGAGTGTGGTTGCCTACGAATGACATCAGGATTACCTGGATGCTTGGTTAGAAGTGCAGATTCCTAGCTTCTTCCTCAGATCTTCTGAATCAGAACCTTCAGGCATGAATTGAGAACAAGTTCCACAGGAGGTTATTATGCACCCTAAAAAAAAGCTTCAAAACCAATTATGTAGAGAAACCAAATTAAAGGAGTTTTAGTACTAGTGAAAAGTTCCAACAGCAATAGGGAGCAGTGTCATTAAATTTAATAAATAGCTTAAAGAACATTTCTGTTCACCATCTGTTCTTGCAGAGCAATAAATTAGATTTGTATTTAGATCTACTGCCATAAAAATACTTAAAATTTGGGAACTGATGTCAAGGCTGTAAATGAATATATTGATATATACTTCCTCCTATTAGGGATATGTAAATCTCGATCAGTACATAAAAGTAGGCATTTATCAATATCTGTAATAAGAATAGTAATGGGCACACCAGGACTCTGGTCTAGGTTTCATTGCCAGCAAATAACATGACACAAGAGGGTTAGTTTGTCTCACTTCTTGAATTGGGAGTTTGAATATTTAGAGTCATTTGAAGCTTGATAAGAGCCCTATTTTCTTTCTTTCTTTCCTTCTTTCTTTCTTTCATTTTCTTTTTTAGTTTTTTTTTTTAATTTGTTTAAGTAATCTCTATACCCCACGTGGGACTCAAACACACAACCCCGAAATCAAGAGTCATATGCTCTTGCGACTGAGCCAGCCAGGTGTCCCAGAGCCCTAGTTTCTATTGGAGCAATACTGTTGTAGGAATTTCATGCAAGAGTTAAAGTAATCAAAGATGCTTTGTTTGCCTAGTTTGTCAGGATTAGGGCTTTATCTCTTTCTGGCAAAAATTCAAGATCTATAGATCAACATAAGACAGTGTCAGGCATCTGCAGAATATTCAGAAATCCTAGGGATGTTTACAACAGCCCAATACCTATTAACTTAAAGCTTGGATACACAGCAATCTTAGCTAAAATGGTCTTGCTTTTAAATTCTCTGAACTATATCGTTTGTGTCATCTTTAATCCATTAGAGAGTTTTGGAGAAGTCCATTTATATTAGGAATGAGAGTTTTTCTTATTTATATTCAAGAAAAAAGATGAATACAGTTTTTGTTTGGTTTGTCAAGACTTTATCCTCTCATGATGATGTTATAGTACCCATTTGCCTCAACCTGGTCCAAAAAATTTTCATCTGACTACTCTGGATAAAAAGGGATTTGTTTCTGTGTGGGGTCTAAGAACAATAGATAGAGAAGATATTCCTTACTGATTTGGGACAATTTTTATAGTGGTAGCCTCTTGTCTGAAAAATAAAATATCACTGTTGTTTGTAAGTTTTACATATGTATTATACTTTTATTGCTTTTCATCAGAGTTTCTGAATGACAGATTAAGAATTGAAGTGGACTTTAATTCTTACATGTTATTTTGCAAAACTGGTAAGATTATGTTTGTGTCATTTTGCTTTTCTTCATATTTTCTTTTCTTTTAACATCTTTTTTCAGTAACTTTTCTCTCTGACTCCTGATTCCTTCCATGCTTGGGAATGCATATTTTATAAGTCACAACTGCTTTATTTTGAATTGATAATGAAAAGTATTTGTTGGGGTGCCTGGGTGGCTCAGTTGGTTAAGCGACTGCCTTTGGCTCAGGTCATGATCCCAGGGTCTGGGATCCAGGCCTGCATTGGGCTCCCTGCTCAGTGGGGAATCTGCTTATCCCTCTCCCCCACTCCCATGCTCATGCTCTCTGTCACTCTCTCTCTCAAATAAATAAATAAAATCTTAAAAAAAAAAAAGAAAAGTATTTGTTCTTTTTTTAACTTTTATTTTTAAGATTTTGTTTTTAAGTAATCTCTACACCCAACATGGGGCTTGAACTTAAAACCCTGAGATCAAGAGTCTTGCTCTAAGAACTAAGCCAATCAGGTGCCCCTGAAAAGTATTTGCTTTTAAAATAGGATTACAGGGGTGCCTGGGTGGCTCAGTTGGTTGAGCGTCCACCTTCAGCTCAAGTCATGATCCCAGGGTCCTGGGATCGAGCCCCAAGTTGGACTCCCTGCTCAGCGGGGAAACTGTTTCTCCCTCTTTTCCCTGCTTATGCTCTCTGTCACTCTCTCTCTCTCTCTCTCTCAAATAAATAAATAAAATCTTAAAAAAAAATAGAATAGGATTACAAACTTTCAATAGCCTGATTATGGTGATGGTTAACATATTTACACGTGTTTAAATTTATACAACTATGTCCCAGAAAGGTCAATTTTACTATATGATATTTAAAAAAATAAAAAATTTAAACAGTAAAAAAAGTACACTGATGTAATTTAAAAACTAAATTACAAATTTTTGAAAATGACAAATACTATTATTATTAATGTTAGAACTTCATACTATTCCAGAGAAGCGGGGCCTATTATACTATAAATTTCCTCACTTTTCTCCACCAGTCCTGATACATAGTCCTTATCCTAGATGAGAGTTCAAATGAACTAGGAAGTAGATCTGAGACCCAAGGCAAAAACTTGGATCTTTTCCTGTGTGGAAGTTCTAGTGATGCATACCAGGTTCTGGCTTGCTAATGATCTCTGATCCCTACATCTGTTGTTTATTTCATAATTACTATGGAGTCTGTGCTGCACATTGAAATATCTTTTTGGCATTTTTCCTGTGACAATTCTTTATTACACTTACGGACTAATAATGGAACATTTAACGCACAAAGAGAAAAAATCATGACAAAATTTTGCATAGAATTACTTTCTCCACCATAGCTACATAAAGGAGAAAAATAAGTTAGTATAAGTGCTCAAGCATTAAGGATACACAAGCCAAGTAAAAACTAAAAGGGAAAGAGACACAGGCCTTTATTTTACTTAATAATTAATTTTTTTACTTGATAATTCCCTACAAGTTAACTCATGTACAGTGTTCAAAGAACTTATGCGGACTGTATGACAACATCCATTGTGTTTCTATTAGAATGTGGTATCTACAAAGGGTTTGTCAATTTACTTCAACGTGCTTACTTTGTGTGTTTCCAAAAACAAACCCCATCACCCTTCTCACTTGCAACTTCCAACAATTTTGGCCAAATTGTACATGTAAGTTGGGCATATTGTAAAACCTTCACTGTATAGTGCACTCTTTATAAAGTATCATCTTTGTAATTATTTTCCAGAATTTAATCTCATCTGATAAGAACATTGTAACCCCTACTTTCTTTTATATGTATTTTCATAGAATATTTTTGTTCATCCTTTTATTTTCAAATTTTCTCAGTAATTTTAATTTAGTGCTTTCTCTATGTACAGAATATACAATGTAGAATGCTCTTTGTTTTATAATTCGATCAGAATCCTTTTTTTAATAGGTAGATTTTAGCATATTTACATCTATGGATATAATAGGTGAGTTTTAGTTCTATCATTTTTTATGACTTCTTTTTTTTTTTAAAGATTATTTATTTATTTATTTGACAGAGAGAGACACAGCGAGAGAGGGAACACAAGCAGGGGGAGTGGGAGAGGGAGAAGCAGGCTTCCTGCCGAGCAGGGAGCTCGATCCCAGGATCCTGGGATCATGACCTGAGCCGAAGGCAGACGCTTAACGACTGAGCCACCCAGATGCCCCTTATGACTTCTTTCTTATTTTAAGCCTTTTAAATATAATTTTTCACTATAAAACAAACAAACAAACCCCCAAATGTCTAACTTATGCTTACAATACACCAGCTACCAGGACTTGGCAAGAGTAAGGGAATGTTTCATCCTTGATATGGATCTTCTTCAGTTGCCAGGAGACAGTGACTTCCTAGACAGATGTCTGTCTGCTCATACTCCACACCAGCTGTCACCTGTTTAGTGCGCCAAACCTTAGTGCTTAAGAAATCCCATAGGTGCTTCTCCCAAGGAGATATTATTAATATCAACCATTTTGCCAATTTGTATTGAATATCATAGTTTACCAATCCAGTAAAACAGGTTATGCCAAAAGTGAGTGGCTAGATAAGGAGAATGCTTTTTTTTATAGGGTTTGAATGACTATTCTACCCAATGGTGTGTGGTAGGACTTCATCAAACAGGTTCTACTTTTATTCAACCCAAAGCATAATAATAATGTATATACATGGGCTAATTTCATATCCATCTCTAAACCACACATATGTATATGTGTATATGTGTATTTATGAAGTACTTAGAAATTGAAGTACTTGTGGACTGAGAAATCATGGTCTCCTTGGATGTTATCCTAATATCCTACAAACACACACACCCTGCAACTTGATGTTGAATGAGTCTGTGGTCCTGATCAGTGGCATAGGACATTCCTAACGTTAAAAAGACTGAGGTGAAGTTCCTGAGTCAAGTTCACTGCAGCTGGGGCTGGATATCTGGTATAATGTCTGACAAAGTGTGGTGGTCCTAGAGTAAGACTGTCCAAGATGTCCAGAAATTCCTGGGATTTGCCAGATAAAACTATTGATTCATTTTAAACTATCCAGTAACTGTTATCCTCAGAAGAAAATAGGATTTTTTCTGTTTATAGAAGAGAACAGACTGAAGACCTTATGGGCTACTGCATTGATTTGTATATCCTCTGCCCTACCTCAGTCCTATACCATCAAAACAGATGCTTTCCAGGACTCCAGTGGGAAATATCCAGTGGGAAATGCCCTCTGCCTTGCTCATACTCTTCCAGGAAGGTGGTTCAATTGGAACTCAACTACCTCATTTGGAAATAGAAATCTTCACCGTCAAGGCCAGCTTCAAAACTTGCAGGCACTAGATCTGATGTACCCAGCATGTAGTGATATTGAACTCAGACCATCAAGCCCTGACTTCGCTCATCTGGGCCAGATAGGCTGCATTCTTTATGCACATCAATTTTATTATTTCTTACATATCAGCTAATCAAAACCACTAGCCAGATGCCCTCTCCTCTAATGCAGAGTGCCAGCTTTCTATGTCTAGAACATCATTCCCCTATTTTTTCTCACTGGACAATTTTTCCTGTGCTTCAAGAATTGGCGCAAGTATCTGGGCGCCTGGGTGGTGCAGTCTGTTGAAGGTCAGACTCTTGGTTTTGACTCAGGTCCAGATCAGGATTGTGAGATCAGGCTCAGCACTCAGCACAGAAACTGCTTAGGATGCTCTATGCCCCACCCCCACCCCTGCGCTTGCTCTTGCCCTCTCTCTCTCTCAGCCCTAGTATCACTTCCTCTGGGATACCTACTGTCACATCTGCTTTGGGTTGGGTACTCTTTCTTTATATTCCTGGAGTACCTGTAGGCTCATGTCAGCCTTTAGCACATTATAATGTAATTGTTGATTTACCTCCCCATAATCTCTTTGAAGACAAGGACTATTTTTCTATCATATCTATGTTTTAGATATTTGTTATCTAACAAATATCAATAACTATTTGTTAGATAAATTAATTAATAACTTAGATTTATTGAGGAGTCTTCACTCAGTTAATCAGTATTTGTTGCATAACTACCAAGTGCTCAATGTTGAACCATACCTTATAGGGAGAAAATACAAAATTTGGTTCTTGTCATGAGGAACTTACACACTTGAGTTGAAGAAATATAACTAAAACATAGCTAAATTTATCAAAGTAGGTGTCCATATACATTTTCCCCGCTTCCAACACATTTCTCAATCTGTTCTATCTGGCCCTCATTCCAGGCTCTCTTCAATAAATGTCACTTACTGAGATCACAATGTTCTCCATGTTTTTAGGCCCAATGGAAGTTTGCAATCCTCATCTTACTTGGCCTCTTACCAGTATTCAATGATGTTGACCATTTCCTCCTTGAGATACTCTTTCCTTTCCCTTCCATGTTATTATTCTTTACTTGTTTTCCTTCTACCTCTTTTTAGTCCTTCTCAGCATCCTGTGCTGGCTCATTCTCTGCCATCTGATCTTCAAATAGTAAGATTCCTTAAGTCGTGGTTCTCCAGTCACTCCAAAATCATCCTTGAGCGCTGTCATTCCAACACATGACTTCAGTTACCATCTATACCTTCATGCTCTTAGATTTATATCTCTAGTCCAAATGCCTTTTTTGAGCTTCATACCAGTATGTGTAACTATTTATTCAGTATCTGTATATTGGATATTTCACAAGCACTTCAGTTTCAAATCATTGTCTTTCTTGGTTTTGCATCAAGATTTTCAAGCCCAAACCCAAGGGATGAATCTTGACACCTTCTGCTTCCTCACTATGCACTTTTCATCAGTTCTGTTGATTTTACCTCCTCTCAAATTTGCTCATTTCTGACGTTCCCTGCTGTTTTCACCCTAGTCTAAGCTACTATCAGGTCTCACCTGTACTATTGCAACAGTCTCCTAATTAGTATGTTTCCATTCACTCTTGACTTCTCGCAGTCTATTCATTACTTGTAACTGAAGTGATTTTTTAAAAAGGTTAATCTTCTGCCCATTTCTTAACTGGATTTTTTATTTTTTTGGGTGTTGAGTTTGATAAGTTCTTTATAGATTTTGGATACTAGCCCTTTATCCAATATGTCATTTGCAAATATCTTCTCCCATTCTGTAGGTTGTCTTTTGGTTTTGTTGATTGTTCCCTTTGCTGTGCAGAAGATTTTATCTTGATGAAGTCCCAATAGTTCATTTTTGCTTTTGTTTCTCTTGCCCCCAGAGACATGTCTAGTAAGAAGTTGCATCAGCTGAGGTCACAGAGGTTGCTGCCTGCGTTCTCCTCAAGGATTTTGATGGATTCCTTTCTCACATTTAGGTTGTTCATCCATTTTGAATTTATTTTTTTTTTGTTTGGTGTAAGGAAGTGGTCCAGTTTCATTCTTCTGCATGTGGCTGTCCAATTTTCCCAACACCATTTGTTGAAGACACTTTTTTTCCATTGTATATTCTTTCCTGCTTTGTCAAAGATTAGTTGACCATAGAGTTGAAGGTCCATTTCTGGGTTCTTTACTCTGTTCCATTGATCTATGTGTCTGTTTTTGTGCCAGTACCATACTGTCTTGATGATTAAAGCTTTGTAATAGAACTTGAAGTCCAGAATTGTGATGCCTCCAGCTTGGTTTTCTTTTCCAACATTCCTTTGGTTATTTGGGGTCTTTTCTGGTTCCATACAAATTTTAGGATTGTGTGTCCAGCTCTGTGAAAATGCTGGTGTTATTTTGATAGGGATTGCACTGAATGTGTAGATTGCTTTGGCTAGTATAGACATTTTAACAATATTTGTTCTTCCAATCCATGAGCATGGAATGTTTTTCCATTTCTTTGTGTCTTCTTCAATTTCTTTAATAAGTGTTCTATAGTTTTCAGAGTAGAGATCTTTTTACCTCTTTGGCTAGGTTTATTCCTAGGTATCTTATGGTTTGGGTGCACTTGTAAATGGGATCAATTCCTTGATTTCTCTTTCTGCTGCTTCATTATTGGTGTACAGAAATGCAACGGACTTCTGTGCATTGATTTTATATCCTGTGACTTTGCTGAATTCCTGTATCAGTTCTAGCAATTTTTTGGTGGGTTTTTCGGGTTTTCTATATAGAGTATTAAAAAAAAAGTTAATCTTACCGTGTTTTTCCCAAATGTGGAACCTTTCAATGGTCTCCATTTAGTCTTAGGATAAAGACTAAAATCCCTAACTAGGCCTATAAGACTTTCCTTGTATGACCTACCTGGTCCCTAACTTACTTGGCTGCTGCCTCTTTTCTTCTCACATTCTATACTCCAAGCACATAGGATTACTTTCAGTTCTTCAAACATATTATGCTTCTTTCCATATCGGGGTCTTGTATGTCATTCCCTCTGTATCATTCTTCTCCTTCCTCTTCATTTTATACTACCAGTCCTTTCCAGTTTAGCTCACATACCACTTCACTGTGAAATTGTTCTCTTATATGCTCTCTCATTGCATCATATATTTCTCCTTTACTGTATTGATCACAATTGTAATGGTTGTTTCCCCTGCTATAATGTAAGCAGGAACTGTTGGTCATATTCATCTTCACTTCTCTGGTATCTAATGTTGCATTGTGTAAGTAATGCTCACTAAGTATTTGTTAAATGAATTAACTTATTCTAATCCTGTTTTTGTTTTCATGATGAAAGTTTTCTTGGTTGTGTGTGTTTTGCTTTTTTGTTTTTGTCTTTAGATACATATGATTATTATAATGTATGTCTTAATTTGGGGTGATTTTGAAATCTCTGGAATTAATTATCAGTATTTAATGGGGAAGCTATGATAAATGTTTTTCATCATTTTATAAAATTCTAAATAGGTCTAATCTGTTCAAATATCATTGATTAACCAGTAACTTACATTTTTCTTAAGCTATTACATCTTTCATCAGGAACCTCATTTCATAATAAGATATATGTTGAATATACAAAATACTAGAATTAAGTAAGTATAATAATTAAGTAGACACATGTCATATATGCATTTTTATAGGAATACTCATGACAGAAATAATATGGACATCCTCCTGGAATGGCAAGAAGTCCAGTTTAGCTTTTTGAAACTAAGATCACCAGAACTTAAAAACAAACAAAAACTGAATTTATTAACTTGCCAGGCAAGACAATATACAGCCGTGAAGAATTCACTGACTAGTTTGCAGAGGGGGAAAATTCAGGAGTTTTAAAAAGTGTTAGGGAGATTTATAATGTTTATACTTATAAAAACTGAAAACTATCACACTGTATAGGACAGAATGAGTCCATATGTTTGTATATGATTGATTAAAACAAGTCCCGTTGTTCAACAGACCAAAAAGAGTCTTCAATTAGGTCCAGTTAATGGTATACTGGGGTCACTCAAAGTTTATGGTCAGTTCTCACATAAGCTGGTTAAAACTGATTTTGATGAAATACAACATTCAGTTTTAATATAATAAAGGCAAATGCTGTTATGAGAGGAAGATATTCCTTGTACTGCTTGAATGAATGAATAGAATTTGGATTGTCATAACTAGGATAGGGAATATTTTTACTTCTATTTTTGGGGGGGGAGAAGGGGTAGAGGAAGAGGAAGAGAGAATCTTAAGCAGGCTCCATGCCCAGCATGGAGCCCAACATGGGGCTTGATCTCACGACCCTGAGATCATGACCTAAGCCAAAATCAAGAGTTGGACGCTTAACCAACTGAGCCACCCAAGTGCTCCTACTTCTATTTTGTAACCAGTTAGATTTATACTGTGTTTTTCTTTAAAACACCTCAAAAACACTTATTAGGATGGGGAAAGTTTTCTTATTTAGCTTTTGCTACATAACAAAATGCCTCAAAACTTGGTGGCCTAAATCAATAATAATTTATTTGCTCATGATTTTGTAGATTGATAACTTTGGGCTGAGCTTATGGCTCATCTCTGCTCCACATGGTATCAATTGGACTCACTCATACATTGCAGTAAGATGTTGGCTGTTTACAAAAATAATGGAGGTAACTGGATCATCATCCCGCAGGCCCATTTCCAAGGTGGTGGTGGAAGGGCTTCTAAGTTCAATAAAAAAGGGCTAGCCCCAATGTTCAAACATTTTTCTTTTTCTTTTCTTTTTTTTTCCAGTTTTGTTGTGATATAATTGATAACATTTTTCAATTTTCTGCTTGTATCATGTTTGCTAATGGCCCATTAGCCAAAGCAAGTCACTTGGCCACAGTCAGACACAAAGGATGCAGAAATAGATTCTATCTCTTAATGGGAGAAGCTGCAAAATCACATTGCCTACAAATGGACATATGCACAGGAATGGAAAGAATTTGTGACCATTTTTGCATTTTACCACATTTTAAATGTGGATTTATACTTAGAATCTGTTTGTAGTTTATGTCTACCCTACATTATGCAAAGTTAAGAGTTTTGCATGCTATAAAGTTCTGTTGATTGATGTACATATATATCCTCATGAGATAATGCAGACCACAGAAGAGAAATTTTATTCATTCCCTGAATAATCAATTTAAAATCCATTTGGATTATATTTGGAGTCTCATGTACAGTGGCTCTGAAATACAAACGAGGTTTTGTTTCTTTATTAATAAGAGGGAGGAAGTGATGTCTGAGCAGATGTGGAGGATCTAGTGAAACACAGAGAGGGAGAAAAGTATTTTAGGCAGATGGAAACATGACAGAAACCAGTTTTATTCATCCATTTTTTGTATTTCAGTGATTGGTACACATGAGAATTTGGAGATACCCAGTACTTACTATGCAATATTATTTACTTTTCTTGTTCTGCATTGGACCCTAAGCTTTATAATGGCAGCATCCATAGCAGGTGCCCAAGAAATGTTTGCATAACAAATGAATAAGTGACTGACTTAGTGAGTAAGTGAGTGTTTGAATGAATAATGAGAAAAGCCTAGAGGAAAGATACAAAGAATAGAAAGTCATGTAAGAATGAAGATAGAGGGTGCCTGGATGGCTGAGTCGGTTAAGCAGTCTGCCTTTGGCTCAGGTTGTGATCCCAGAGTCCTGGGATCTAGCCCACATTGGGCTCCCTGCTCGGCAGGGGGGTGGGGGTGGGTGTCTGCTTCTCCCTCTACCCCTCCCCCTTGCTTGTGATCTCTGTCTCTCTCTCTCAGGTCTTGTGATCTCTGTCTCTCTCTCTCACTCTCTCTCTCAGGTAAATAAATAAAATCTTTAAAAAAGAAGAATGAAGATAGGAACTGGGGAGAATGCTGTATAGAGAGAGGAAAAAAGGGAAAGAAGGAGAGGAGGAGATAGGTAAAGCAACAGAGGTAGGAAGAGTGGTGGAAGGACCAGAGAGCCAGCAGAGAAGGGACTGGCGGAACTGAGATCAGTGGTGGAGGTTTGGCTGCTTCGCATTTGCATCAGAGAAACTTAGCACTTCCTTTAAAATCCTAATTAATCTTCCAGCAGCTCAGAAACAGGTCCTTCTGTACTATTAAGCCACTTGCCTATTTTATTTTCAAGCTTCAAAGTTTATTTTTGAAGGCCTATTTACCTCGAGAATTTTGAAGGCCTTATATGGGCATAATAAAGAAATGACAGATTTTGACTGATTCTTTTGGATTATTAGAGGTATCCAATTTGCTAGTCCCACCTGAAAAGTCTTTTGCATTTCTAAATCTGTCAGATCACCTTAGTTTTTTTCTTTGAAAGATGAAGACCTGCTTCAAACAAATTGTATTTGAAACCAGCAGCTATTTTGATTATTCTAAGTCATTTTGGTGTTTCAATCAAAACCAGTTCAGAGGTTTTGAAGTCCTAATAGGGATGATGAATATGGGAACAATTAAAATCATGATACTTTCTCCATTCCCAACGCGGGAGATGTAGCTCTATCTGAATATACGGATAACTATTATGCTTAGAGGCTGTCAAAGTGTTTGACTCTAGATATTTAAAGGAAATACATATTCCTAGACAGAAATCAGAAGTTTGATCTGAGGCATCAGAATTACCTAAAATGCTGGTTATAAATGCAGCTTCTAGGCTTCCACTCTAGACTTGGAATTAGAATCTTTCCAGATGATTTCTGTGTCCAGAGAACAGAGAGCCCCACCACTATAAGACTTTAGTGCATTCGGCTTTGCTTTTAGGTCTATGTGGCAGCTTTTAGGTTTATTTTTAGTACTTCTTACGTATGGTATTTTGTTGGGTAAAATAAGGCCCACCTCTATAAAAAGTCAAATAATACTAGATGACAGCCTATGATTTAGCCAAATTCAGTAAATGCTTGGGAGAGGAAGGGTCACTTCAGGCCTAAATCAAGAAAGATCTCATGGGGGGAGCCTGGGTGGCTCAGTTGGTTTAGAGTCTGCCCTCGGCCCAGGTCATGATCTCAGGGTCCTGGGATCGAACCTTGAATTAGGCTCTGTGCTCAGCAGGGAGTCTGCTTCCCTATCCCTCTCACTCTGTGCTCTCTCTCTCTCTCAAATAAATAAATAAAGTCTTAAAAAAAAAAAAAAAGGAAGATCTCATGGCGTAAAGACAGGAACAAAGTTTATTTTTATTTTTATTTTTAAGATTTATTTATTCATTTGAGAGAGAGAAAGGGAGAGAGCACAAGCAGGAGGGGAAGAGGTGAGGGAGAGAGAATCTTAAGCAGACTCCGCACTGATCATGGAGCTACACGCAGGCCCAATCTCATGACCCTGAGATTACCACCTGAGCTGAAATCAAGAGTTAGAGGCTTAAACGACTGAGCCAACCAGGCGCCTCTTTTATTTATTTATTTATTATTTTAAAAAATATTTTATTTCTTTATTTGAGAGAGAGAGAGAACACAAGCAGGGGAAGCAGCAGGCAGAGGGAGAGGGAGAAGCAGGGAAAGCCAGATGTGGGGCTCGATCATGACCTGAACCGAAGGCGGCCACTTAGCTGACTGAGCTATCCAGGCACCCCTTATTTATTTTTTTTAAAGATAGAAACAAAGTTTAAATAAGGCTCTGAATTATTCTTTTCTGCCATTTGAACAATCTGAATGAAATTCAATGGTCTTAACTCAATATGTCTTTTATTTCAACGTCCTTTAGAATAAGCAAGATGAAGGAGAGTATTAAACAGAAACGAGAACAAAGACAATGCATAACAGAAGTCAAAGTCCAGGTGGCCAATACACGGAAGCAGGCTCTGCAGGAGCAGTTCAGTGAATGGATTCTAGACCCCAAAGGAATGATTCCCCTGGTAGTGGTAAGAAAGGAGGATATTGTGAAGGGTAGGTGGGGTGGGTGATAAGAGGATGATTGCTGCAATATTGAGTGGAGTGCTAGAAATCTACCTCTAAATTTTCAGTCTTGCTGAGGTAAGCTGATTCCTGACCTGTCTGGTCCATGAGAGTCAATTTCTTCAATTTTCTATTAAGCATTTAAAAAAACAAAAGATTCTAGCTAAATTTCTAAAATATTGACTCTGGCTGAGGTTCCCAAACTCTTTGTTATGGATAGACATAGATTTCATTTGTTTCTTTGTTTGTTTTTTTGTATGTGGGTGACTAATTACTTCTGTAAACTAAGAACATGTGTCTTTTAGCATCAGAAAACAACTGTACTCTAACAGTTAAACATTTTCTCTTAGGTGTATATAGATGTGAGAACATTTATTGGTTAGATACAATGCGAAGCATATTTTCAATTCAAAGTGAATTATTAAAAATAGACCAAGGAAGACAAGCCACAGACTGGGAGAAAATACTTGCAAAAGAGATACCTGATAAAGGACTATTATCCAAAATATACAAAGAACTCCTAAAATTCAACAATAAGAAAATGAACAAATTATTTTAAAAATGGGCAGGGGTACCTGGGTGGCTCAGTTGGTTAAGTGTCTGCCTTCAGCTCAGGTCAGGATCCCAGAGTCCTGGGATGGAGCCCCCACATTGGGCTCCCTGTCTCCCTCTCCCTCTGCAGCTCCCCCTGATTGTGTACTTTCTTTCTCTCTCTCTGTCAAATAAATAAATAAAATCTTTTTAAAAAATGGGCAAAAGACCTGAACACTTCACCAAAGACATACAGATGGCAAATAAGCATATGAAAATATTCTCCACACTTGTCATCAAGGAAATGCAAATTAAAACAATGAGATACCAGTACACACCTATCAGAATTGTCAAAATCTGGAACCTTGACAACACCAAATGCTGACAAAGATACACAGCAACTGTTGGAAATTGTTGGTGATAACGCAAAATGGTACAACCACTTTGAAAGACAGTTTACAGTTTCTTATAAAACCAAACATACTCTTACTATATGATCCAGCTATCATGCTTATTGGTATTTACCAAAAGGAGTTGGAAACTTATGTCCACACAAAAATCTGCATGTGGATGTTTATAGCAGCTTTATTCATAATTGCCAAAACTTGGAAACAACCAAGATTTCCCTCAGTGGTTGAATGTATAAATAAAGTGTGGTACATCTAAACAATGGAATATTATTCAGCACTAAAAAGAAATGAGCTTAAAAATAATAATAAAATAAAAATAAAAATAAATGAGCTATCAAGCCATGAAAAGACATGGAAGAATTTTAAATGTGTATTGTTAAGTGAAAGGGGCCAATCTGAAAAAGCTACATACTGTATGATTCCAACTTGATGACATTCTGGAAAAAATTATGGAGACAGCAAAAAGATCAGGGTTTCTAGGAGTGAAGACAGAAGGAGGGATGAATAGGCAGAGCACAGAGGATTTTTAGTGTGATGAAACAATTCTGTATAATACAATAATGATGGATACATGTCATGATACGTTTGCCAAAACCCATAAAATGTACAACATCAAGAGTGATTCCTAATGTAAACTATAGACTTTGGATGATGATGTTTCATGGAGGTTCATTGATTGTAACAAATGTACCACTGTGTAGGGAATGTTGATAGTGGGGAAGCTGTGTATGTGGTGGGGAGGACAGAGAGTATATGGAAACTCTCTGTACTTTGTGCTCAGTTTTTCTGTGAACCTAAAACTGTTCTAAAAAATCAAGTCTATCTTTTTTTTTTTTTTTAAAGATTTTATTTATTTATTTGAGAGAGAGAGAACGAGAGACAGAGAGCATGAGAAGGAGGAGGGTCAGAGGGAGAAGCAGACTCCCTGCCGAGCAGGGAGCCCGATGCGGGACTCGATCCCGGGACTCCAGGATCATGACCTGAGCCGAAGGCAGTCGCTTAACCAACTGAGCCACCCAGGCGCCCCAAGTCTATCTTTTTTAAAGTAAGCTCTATGCCCAGTGTGGGGCTTGCACTCACGTTGGAGATCAAGAGTCACAAGCTCTACCAACTGAGCTAGCCAGAGGTCCGTCAAATCTATTTTTTAAAAATGGACCAAGAAGAACTCAGAAGTTTTGTTTTTTAGTAATTGAAGGACAAGGAATTATAGAGGATTCTTTGGATTGCCAAGCTGGTTGCCAAAGATGCCCAGTGTCTGAAGGTTGCTAGAAATGTCCTTGGAGAGGACAAAATAGGATCACTCTCAGCATCCTACTTCTCACACAGAACGTTCTCAATGGGAATCATTGAGGATATGTATGAAAAAACATTTGCTATACCTTGAAGTAGTCTATGAACTAAATGTTAATTATTAATAATTTCAGTCCCTGGTTTAGAAGGATTACTCAAGACTTAAACAGAAAGACTCTCTAGATGGCTTTTAGTCTAAAACACTAAATATATGGCAATTGAGATGTAATGCATGGTCTGTTTTCTTTGATTTGCAGATTCAGAATGTTCTTCATGAATTTTTTCAAAATCCAGATCTCCATCTTGGTAAACCTGCCTGTTCCTGTAGTATTTCTATTTTTCCCTCTTTTATAAGGGTGGAGGGGGGTGAGGGGACAGATGATGGATTAAGATGAAGAGTCAATATTGAGATATATGTTATTCAAAGTTCTTATACATGTACTTTGGTTCTTTTGCCCTTTCCAGATGGAGAATGTAGAAAAACAGAAAAGCAATCAGTGATTTTTGATCCTTTTAGTCGAGTGCTCCATTTTATTATAAATACTCTGTATTATCCCTTTATCATCCCATCAAGTTCCTAGAAAATCATTACTTACTTACATACACAGAATTTTTAAAAAAAAGGTATTATGTCCTAACTGTGATATAAAGGAAAAATACAAGAAAAGACCTAAGAAAATTATATGGACTGTATTTCAATATATAAATGTTTGGTTATAACTTCACTAGAAGACATAATGTATCAGACATTTGTACTTATAATGAATGTTTAGACATAAGAAAAGTAAAATTATATCCAGTCGACCATTTTCTTTGTATTTGACATTTTGAAGTAAGGGCAAAATGAATGATTTGTATATATACATAGAATCCCCATAAAGAGGAGAGCTACAAATGCAGACTGATGCAGGTGTGTTGTATTGGAGTTCAGACACAAATTATGACATTATCTCCCATTAAATAATTTTCTGAAATGGTGGACAACTCTTGGTAAAGTTTCAGAAGGAAGCAAAGTATAATCCACTCTCAAATTTTCATAGTAGTTACAGTCTTGGAAAATTTAACAATAAAAAATATACTGTGTTTATATGTAAAATAGTTTCTAGACTCAAATTTATTCTAAGCAGACTTTTCCCCTATTTGAATATCTATTTATTTGAGAGAGAGAAAGAGAGAGAGCAAGAACAGGGGGAGGGCCAGAGGAAGAAGGAGAGAATCCTCAAGCAGACTCCCCACTGAGCATAGGGCTCCATCCTAGGACCCCGAGATCACCTGAGCAAAATCAAGTCATCTGCTCAACCAACTGAGCCACCCATGTGCCTCAAGAATTGCAGGATTTCTGACCCTACCCCTACTCGCCATCACTGTACCAACAAAAACAAACTACAAATTTCCACCATGCTCACTGGGGGTAGAGGGAGACAGTACTACAACTATAGAGAACCACAGATTTTGATGCTTTTATTTTCATAATTGTTTCCTCATATGAGATTAAGCAAAAATTCTGACTTGTAGGGGCATCTGGCTGGCTCAGTTGGAAGAGCATGTGACTCTTGATCTTGGCATTGTGAGCTGGAGCCCCACATTGAGTGTACAGATTACTAAAAGAAATAAACTTAAAAAAAATTCTGACTTGTAGAATAAAGCACTGGAGTTTAGTTCCTTAGGTAGACATAATTTATATCCAAATGATTTTTTTCAATTGGTTTTTGACCACTATTACATTGATAACAATAGATTGAAATCTAGTCTCATTTTAAAAAATAAAATATGCTTCCCATCTTCCTGATCACTTGTCCCCAAACATGATTTGGGCCTTGCTGACAACCCTTTCTCCCACATGTTCACAGCCTATCCAAAATCTAGAATTCTTCATGGTTAGCACAACCTCAACTCCTCTTTCAGAAAATCTTTGCGATAACTTCTTTTATTTATTTACTTTTTGATGAAGGTACAGAAGGAGTGAGTGAAGAGAGCTCTATTTGAGATTGTGGTAAAATTAGAGAAATTCCAGACCATTCTAGTTGACTGATTTTTTTGTCCTCTCACCTCCTATACTACCTCAGATTTCCTGTACCATTCATTCATTCATTCATGCAATATTTATTAAGCTCTCACCTAGTTCCAGATACTGTGATGGGGTAGAGGATGGGAAGAGGACTATGGCATCTTTCCTCTCCTTAAGTTCCTCAAAGTCCAGTCAGGGGACAGACACATACACTTAATAACAGCTATTACCATTAGAAACCAGTGTGGCTTGCATAATCTTCTAGAGCTTGGGGGGAGGTCTGGGATGAGGATAACAGCATCTAATGCATAAGTTTATACTAAAGTTTATATGATCTTCTTATGACAGTAACTGATATCTCATAAAAAGCAGTTACAAAAATCAAGAGTGACTAAAGAATCTTTTATATACCAGCCCATGATAGGCAGGAGGATTTGGGGTTAGAAGCAGGAGAGGAATCCAGTGCTTTCCTCATGAACTTTTACACAGTTTGTGTTTGTTTTTTGTTATGGTCAATAAAGATTACATAATTGTCATATCAAAAGGAGGTTTAAAAAAAATCTTTATTCGAACTAACTGCCATATTTACCACTAGTGATCACTCTATTATTCATGAAACTCTTTTTTTCTTGGCTTTTGTGATATCATTCTTTCTTGATTTTTCATCTATCACCGATCACCTCTTAGCATTTTGTTTCTTGGTTCTTATTTGTACCTTAAATGTTGTTTTCAGAGTTTTCTTTTTGGCTCTATTATCATTTTACACATTATACACCCTACCCAGGTTATTATTTAAACCCATGACTTGGGGCGCCTGGGTGGCTCAGTTGTTAAGCGTCTGCCTTCAGCTCAGGTCATGATCCCAGGGTCCTGGGATCGAGCCCCGCATCGGGCTCCCTG
Organism: Phoca vitulina; assembly: GCF_004348235.1. Taxonomy (NCBI): domain Eukaryota; kingdom Metazoa; phylum Chordata; class Mammalia; order Carnivora; family Phocidae; genus Phoca; species Phoca vitulina. The sequence continues at coordinate 22,442,843 of NW_022589743.1, forward strand.
CTTGGCGGGAAGCCTGAGTCTCCCTCTCCCACCCCTGCTGCTTGTGTTCCTTCTCTCGCTTTGTCTCTCTCTGTCAAATAAATAAATAAAATTTTTAAAAAAATAAATAAATAAATAAACCCATGACTTGAGCTGATGACTCATTTATATATCTACATTCCCATCCCAAACCTTCCCCCTGAGCTCCATGTCCAATATGAAAAGATCTACAAGGTGAGTGATGAAGTGAAAAAAGGAAGTTGCAGATCAATATGATCATATGTATGTGTAGAAAAACAAAAGCTGTTGTTAAGCGTCTGCCTTCGGCTCAGTTCATGATCCCAGGGTCCTGGGATCAAGCCCCGCATCAGGCTGCCTGCTCCACAGGAAGCCTGCTTCTCCCTGTCCCACTCCCCATGCTTGTGTTCCCTCTCTTGCTGTGTGTCTCTCTCTCTGTCAAATAAATAAATAAAATCTTAAAAAAAAAAAAAAAAGATGTATGTTATAAACAAAAATACCTAGAAAGGTTGCTGGAAGGGTGGCAACAAAGGGTTGATGGTGGTTCCTTCTGGGGTGGCGGGGGAAGGGGGAGTGAGAATGCTGGTGGGGGGCAGGGGAAAAGGGAGATATTCAAGTTTTGCTGCTTATGTTTTTGTACTATTTGAATCTTTTACTAAAAGAACATATTTGTATATTATTTATTTAATTTAAGAAGCATTAAAGACAAAATATTTAAAAAGAAGGTTTGTAGAAGTGTTGTGTTTTAGGACCTGCTTCTGTAAATGCTAGCATAACCCAACACAGTTGTTTTCGTAGTCTTTTTTATACTATTGATGTGCATATTTGTTTTTGCTTTATCTCAGGCTGGTCGTTAAAAATGTAGACACATTTATTTCAGTGTTTGGGTTGCTTGGTTAAATAAAAGCCAGGAAAAGCAATAATTTTGTAGTAATTGGAATGTTACCCAACTATATATCATTTGCTTTATTGTAAATATTGATGGATATTAAGATAGACATTAATTAAGAAATAATTTTACGTTCTTCTAAAGTGCTATAAAATGAATATGAAATATGAATGTATTACAACCAAACTAACTAGCAAATACCTTTTATTCCATAATTAGAAGCATGTTGCAAACAATTGGATATTGCTGACTCAATGGAACCAAGACTGAACAAAATGGAATTTACAGAGGTAAGAAGTTACATTATTCATTATTTGAATCAAATTATTTTGCATGGATGTCACACACACATTAACTTAGAATTAAATTAAAGCATACTAACTTATTTCTATTCTAAGATAAATATTATGTTATTTCATTTTAACTTCTCTGAAGTTAGGGTACATCTTATAATCAAAGGAATTTTACAATTTCTTTCAGTTAGTGGTACTCATGATGTGAAAGTGAGAAAAACTTCCACTCACACCTTCAGTTAAGATCAAGAAAAAGCAGCTTCTTTTCCCACTGCATTTTAGATAAAGAAATCTGAAAGTTATAAAACATTTCTTACAGGCCAGGCATTGTCCTAAGCTATCCATATATTAAGTCAGGTAACGCTCTCAGCAATCCTTATTCCTGCTTTTATAGATGAAGACACTTAAGGTGCAAAATGGTTAAGTAACTTGCACAAGGCCTCATAATTAGTGAAGCTGGGCAAATTTGTACTCAGGCAGTTTGGTTTCAAAGTCTACATAATATTTCATCTGAGAAAGTATGGGATTACTTTTGTCTTGGGATTGTATTAGGATAAGTAAAAGGAGCAATTTAATGGTACCAGAGTCATAAGTCTTTTATAGGTTGCTTTTATATTTGTTCATGTCTTTCCTCTAATTTCCCTTCTTTAACTCTGGGTCCCAGAGTCAAGGTAACTTTTTCCTTCTCTCCTACACCTTTGCTCAGTTGTAGGTGATGGCCATGGACTGTATGCAATTTCAAAGTTCTGTGTGAAGGATTCTGGAATCCTTAAAATCATTATCATAGAGATAAAAATTTGGCAATCCTGTCTGTTATATTCTGTGGTTTCTTAGATTCTGTATTTGTCTACTTGGCATCCATTAGTCATGGGGCCAAACTAATGGCCAAAGGGTATCTATTGTCAAATTATGCTTTTAATTGTATTGTTTTATTCTCCCATCATCAATGTATGAGAGCTTTCAAAGTACCATATTCTCACCAACATTGGGCATTATTGAATACAAGAAACCAGGGCACCTGGGTGGCTCAGTCAGTTGAGCTTCGGACTCTTGGTTTCAGCTCAGGTCGTGATCTGCTGGTTGTGGGATCCAGTGCCACTTTGGGCCTTGCCCTCAGTGCAGACGGAATCTGCTTCAGATTCTTTCTCCCTCTCCCTCCCCTTCTGTTCCTCCCTGCCCGCTCTCTCTCTCTCTCTAATGAATAAATAAAATCTTTAAAAAAAGAGAAACGTCTGCAATTTGAATGTATTCTGTTTTTTAACTTTCATCTTTTTGATTACTAGTAAGGTTAAACTTTTCCTATGTAACTTTAAAATTTCTTAAATCCATACTCTTCTACCTTATGATTGGTGGATTTTGATAATTGGAAAAAAACGTGCTATATGCACTTTATAAGCAAAGCACCTAATATAAAGTGACAAAAAAGATGAAATTAAGGTAATTGATCAAATAATGAAAATAAGCAATCAAACAAACAAAACTGCAGATTTCAATATTAAGAATCATGTAATGGAACACTTGGGCTACACGCTCTGTGGGGAGTCTGCTTGAGATTCTCTCTCTCCTTCTGCCCATCCTCCTTCTCTGAAAATGAATAAATCTTAAAATAAATAAATGAATAAATAAAATAAAATCACCAAAAATTTCTTACCCAGAAACAACCATTGTCACCCTTAGGTAAACATTATGTAAAACAGTTTTAATAAATAAATAAAAACTTTTAATAAAAAACCCTAGTTTTATATACTGTCTTAATAGATAGATGTGTATATAGCAATGTAGATGATCATAAATTCTGTTATAAAATTTTATTAATTAAAATAAAAAATATTTGTACTTGATTCCAACAGTAGAAAGAGAATCTGAAATAAAAAATAAGAGAATTATTAAAATTGAACCTAACTTCACAAAAGTCATTCTAAAATCACTCTAAGACCCTATGATGAAGATTCATTATTATTATTATTAAAGTCCATTCATTATTTTTTTTGGGGGGGGGGTGTGGGGTAGAGGCAGAGGGAGAGGGAGAGAGAATCTTAAGCAGGCTCCATGCCCAGCGTGAAGCCTGATACGGGGCTTGATCTCACAATCCTGAGATCATGACCTGAGGTGAAATCAAGAGTCAGATGCTTAGCAGCACCTGGGTGTCTCAGTTGTTGAGTGTCTGCCTTCAGCTCAGGTCATGATCTCAGGGTCCTGGGATCAAGCCCCGCATCGGGCTCCCTGCTCAGCCGGAAGCCTGCTTCTCCCTCTCCCACTCCCCCTGCTTGTGTTCCCTCTCTTGCTGTGTCCCTCTCTGTCAAATAAATAAATAAAATCTTAAAAAAAAAAAGTCAGACGCTTAACCGACTGAGTCACTCAGGAGCTTCTCCATTCACTACTTTTTGATCACATTTTTCAATTATAACAACTGACGTCCTACTATAAAAAATGAAGGTATTTAGTATTTCCTCATCTTATTTTTTTCCTTGTTATATTTCCCAATTTTAATTATTTTATAATTTTTATTTTATGCAGATTTACACTATTCACTTTCTTTTCTGTAATTACAATTCCCATAGTTGATTAATCTTGGACTAATCTTTAAATGGATTTGAGGTGCAGTTGCTATTCTTTTTTTAAAATTATTTTTATTTTGGGGGGGATGTCTGGGTAGCTCAGTTGGTTAAGCATTTGCCTTCAGCTCAGATCATGATCCCAGCGTCCTGGGATCGAGTCCTGCATTGGGCTCCTTGCTCAGTAGGAAGCCTGCTTCTCCCTCTGCCTCTCCCCCTTCTTGTGCATGCTCTCTGTCTCTCTCTGACAAATAAATAAAATCTTTTAAAAAAATCTTTAAAAAATCAAATTATTTTTATTTTTTCAAAGATTTTTATTTATTTGAGAGAGAGAGGGAGAGAGAGTGGGGGGAGGAACAGAAGGAGAGGGACAAGCAGACTCTGCACACTGAGGGCAGAGCCAGAGGCAGGGCTCCATCCCATGACCCTGAGATCATGACCTGAGCCGAAATCAAGAGTTGGACACTTAACGAACTGAGCTACCCAGGTGCCCCATCCTTTTTTTTTAATTGAAGTATAATTATACAATGTTATATTAGTTTCAGGTATATAATAAAATAATTCAACAATTCTATACTTTTCTCAGTGCTCATCAAGATAAGTGTACTCTTAATCCCCTTTATCTATTTCACCCATCCCCCTCACCCACCTCCCTTCTGGCAACTACCAGTTTGTCCTCTGTATTTAAGAGTCTGGGTTTTTTTTGTTTCCTGTTTTCTTTGTTCATTTGTTTTGTTTCTCAAATTCTACATATGAGTGAAATCATATGGTGTTTGTCTTTAAATGACTTATTTCACTTAGCATTATATTCTCTAGGTCCATCCATGTTATTGCAAATGGCAAGATTTCTTTCTTTTTTATGGCTGAATAATATTCCTGTGTGTGTGTGTGTGTGTGTGTGTGTGTGTGTGTGTGTGTGTGTATACCACATCTTCTTTATCCATTCATCTACTGATGGACACCTAGGTTGCTTCCTTATCTTGGGCATTGTGAATAGTGCTGCAATAAACATAGGGGTGCATTTATCTTTTCAAGTTAGTATTTTCATTTTCTTTGGGTAAATACCCAGCAGTGAAATTACTGGATCATATGGTAATTCTATTTTTTATCTTTTAAGGAACCTTCATACTGGTTTCCACAATGGCTGCACCAATTTACATTCCCACCACCAGCAGTGCACGGTGGTTCCTTTTTCTCCATATCTTTGCCAACATTTGTTATTTCTTGTATTTTTGGTTTTAGCCATTCTGACAGGTGTGAGGTGACATCTCGTTCTGGTTTTTTTTTTTTTTTTTTTTTTTTTTAAAGATTTTATTTATTTATTTGAGAGAGAGAATGAGATACAGAGAGCATGAGAGGGGGGAGGGTCAGAGGGAGAAGCAGACTCCCTGCTGAGCAGGGAGCCCGATGTGGGACTCGATCCCGGGACTCCAGGATCATGACCTGAGCCGAAGGCAGTCGCTTAACCAACTGAGCCACCCAGGCGCCCCTCTCGTTCTGGTTTTAATTTGCATTTCCCCAATGATTAGTGACATTGAGTATCTTTCCATGTATCTGTTGGCCATCTGTATGTTTTCTTTGGAAAAATGTCTGTTCAGGGGCTCCTCCCGTTTTTTAGTTGGATTCTTTTTTGGTATTGAGTTATATAAGTTCTTTATATATTTTGGGTATTAACTCCTTATCAGATATGTCATTTGCAAATATCTTCTCCCATTCAGTAGGTTGCCTTTTTGTTTTGTTGGTGGTTTTCTTCACTATGTAAAAGCTAGAACAAATAATCCAAAAATTTGTATGGAACCAGAAAAGACCCCAAATAGCCAAAGCAATTTTGAGAAAGAAGAGCAAAGCTGTAGGTATCACAATTCCAGGTTTCAGGGTATACTCAAAGCTGTAGTAATCAAAACAGTATGGTACTGGCACAAAAATAGATATATAGATCAATAGAACAGTATGGAGAGTCCAGAAATAAACCCACAATTGTATGGTCAATTAATCTTTGATAAAGGAGGCAAGAATATACAATGGGGAAAACGTAGACTCTTTAACAGATGGTATTGGAAAAACTAGACAGCTACACTTTCTTACACCATACACAAAATAAACTCAAAATGGATTAAAGAACTAAAGGTGGGACCTGAACCATAAGTCTTGTGAAGGAAAACATAAGCAGTAATTTCTCTGACATTGGCTGTAGAAACATTTTTCTAGATATGTCTCCTCAAGCAAAATTAAACTATTAGGACTACACTAAAATAAAAAGCACTTCCTGTCCTTTTACAATGGCTTTGCTATTCCTGAGTTATTTATTTTGATTCATCTCTTAATCGGCTAAATTTATTACAAAGTAGTTTTTTTTTTTTTTCAGGAAGGTCACATGGGTATTATATTTTCTGAGTTCTTTTGTGTTGAAAATGTCTGTGTATTGCCTCTAAAATTATACCGTGGATGGGTATAGTGTAATTAGGTCACATTTTCTTTTCTTTTCACCTCAAAACTATATAGACATTGCTTAATTGTTTTCTGGTATTGAATGTTGTGAAGTCTGATGTCAGCTTTACTTTTCTTCTCCCTTCATTTATTTTAATTAATTCAACAAATATATACATATACACACGTACATGTATTCATACACACAAATCCTACACAAATACATATATATCCATATATGATATGTGTGCATATGTGTGTGTGTGTAGATCCACACAATTAAAATGAGGAAATGGGTAAGGGTCATGTATATCCAATGATACTTGATACAAATTCATTAGCATTCTACATAATACCTTTGTGAGTGTGTGTGTGTGTGTGTATACACACACTATTTTGTTTTAATGGGTGGTTTGAGCTATTAATATTAGTTTTCCTGACATTTCCCAACATCGCTTCCTGAAACATAAACAACCCATATTCAGGTATTTTCATTATAGAGAAGACCTGTAACATCAACAGAAACCAAGGAAACATTTCTTGCATAGAAATATTTATTGAAAATATTTAATTATCTGATCAACAAATCTTTGACCATATCATATGACATAGAAGAAGTGTTTGGAACACTTTTTTTTTTTTTTTAAGATTTTATTTACTTATTTGACAGAGAGAGAGACAGTGAGAGAGGGAACACAAGCAGGGGGAGTGGGAGAGGGAGAAGCAGACAATCTTTTTGTGGAGTATAACTTCTCTCACTTTTCATCTGTTTTATTCTAGTAAATGAAGACCCAAAATAACTATTTTTAGAAGAATATTTTATATTCTTTATAATATAGTATAGAAGAATATTTATGTCTAGTCTCTTAGTTACTAAGTATATACTGAATACTGAATATTCATTTACTCTCTGGTAGGAGAGGTGTCAAAATTAGAAGTTGTATTTCTTACCCTCAAGGACCAAATAATGCATTGTTGTATGGGAGTGTGCCTGTGAGTATATGCAGGTGTGTATGTGTGTGTGAGTGTGTGTGTGTGAGTGTGTGTGTGTGCGTGTGTGTGTGTACGAGCATGCAGGCATACACATACTGGATGGAACCAAGGTAGGATCCAGGGAATAGAAGGGTCAAAATATAAGCAAATTAAGGACACACACCACAACAAGACAATTACAAAGCAACAAAGAGGTGCAAAACATTCCCATTATTATATTCATCACTGCCAGGGGAGGCATAGTAAAAGAAAAATGAGACTTCAGTGGGGCAGGTTTCATGTGGGAAACTCATCTGGTGGTTACGAGGTTTAAATTTCTTCCACCTGCCATACCCATAGCTCCTTACTTTGAAAGGAACCTTTAAACATTTATATATTGACAGGAATAATTTAAGATGTAGAATGTACTGGTTTATTTGGGATTTTTGTTTTGTAAGTTATTTAGACACAAAAGAAATATGTTTGGGGAGAGTGTCAATCTTGTTTTAAATTCTCAGAACACTCTAGTTTCCAAAAGACAACTCATTCCAGGAGGCAAAACTTAGCATTTGTGTCATTTTATTTTATTTTTTTAAAGATTTTTATTTATTTATTTGAGAGAGGGTGAGAATGAGAGAGATCACAGAGGGAGAGGGAGAAGCAGACTCGCCACTGAGCAGGGAGCCCGATGTGGGGCTCGATCCCAGGACGCTGAGATCATGACCTGAGCGGAAGGCAGACGCTTAAACAACTGAGCCACCCAGGTGCCCCCATTTGTGTCATTTTAACACTGGTGTTGAGTTTTCTATGTAGATATTGTATGCAAGTTTGAAAAGGAACTGAAGTCTTAAGTCTTAGATTTCACTGGGTTCCCATTACTGGGTTCAGGCCAGAAGTAAGCAGGTGCTGATAGGTTTATCCTTCCTGAAGTTTCCAGATTTCGACCTTACAGAGGATCCACCCTTTCAATTGACTATCTGATTAGTTGATTTGTTTATCAACAGAAGAAAACCACCATTACTGTGGTTACAGAGAACTTAGTTAACTTTTTTAGATAGGAAATTTCTTTTTTAATTTCCTGGACTTTTTGAGTTCTACAAATTCCATTTGTTTTCATAAGGAATTTTCTAATAATTTGCTTCCAGAGAAGTCTGAGGGATAAGGGTCTCTAAATTTTTCTTGGTACATCTCAAAGCAAAAGTTACTTGGAGTTGTTAAAATGCCCATAATTTTTTAAAGGACAGTCCCACAAATGGCTATATGTCCCTCTCAAAAAAAACATCTGTAGGTTGTTTGGAACTTGGAACCCATTTTCCAAATAGAAGCAATATTTTATATAGTCACTGGGGTCTGTGGTTTATTTTATTTTTTTAAAGTAAGCTCCAGGCGGGGAGCCTGCTTCTGCCTCTCTCTCTCTCTCTCTCATAAATAAATAAAATCTTTTAAAAAAATGAATAAAGTAAGCTCCACGTCCATCGTGGAGCCCAATGCAGGGCTTGAACTCACAATCCTGAGATCAAGACCTGAGTTGAGATCAAGACCTGAGCTGAGATCAACAGTTGGACACTTAACTGACTGAGCACCCAGGCGCCCCTGGGGTCTGTGGTTTGAATGAGCCTGAAATGGAATTCTTAATATGAGTGACTATTTCTGTGGGGGAAATGCTATCTGAAGAAGGCATCACCATGCACTACCAGGGAAAGGAATTTTCTTATCTCTAAACCATTAGTGATAACTACATACAAGACTTTTAGTATGGCAAGAGTTCAGGGAGTGAAGGGTAAAGATGGCCTTCAGGTAGAGGAGGACTCCCAAAGACTCCAGAGTGAGGAACTGAGGGAGGCTGATCTCTCATCACAGCAGACCCTTTTTCCCTACCTCTGGGGGCTCCAGATATTGACATACTTCTGCTTTTATTGATAGTATCAGCTGGCTCTGGCCTGGGTTATATTCCTCCCCTGGTGTAATTTCAAAGTTAGTTCCCCAAACTCTTGCCTCCAAAGTAATAACAAAGTATAGTTTTCTCAAACAGAGTGAAGTCTTTATTTATTTATTAAAGATTTTATTAGTTATTTGATAGAGCACAAGTAGGCAGAGTGGCAGACAAAGGGAGAGGGAAAAGCAGGCTTCCCGCAGAGCGGGGAGCTGGAACCGGGGCTCGATCCTAGGACCCCAGGATCATGACCTGAGCCGAAGGTCAGGTCACGCTTATCGGTTCTGCTCACTCTAGGCACCAGAATCCTGACTCAAATTGTCATTTGTGTTCATCATCATTCCCAGTTATCTATAACAGACACATTCTTTATCGTGTGATTCTACAAATACAACAAGTGGATTGAGAATGGATGAATGCATACCATAGAATAAGAACTCTATACCATTTGTCCCATGTGTGGTTGTCCACATGGGATGGTAACGGAAAGATGCCTCACACATGGTTAAAGGCTGTAAAGTTTCTTTTATGGCAAATGATTTTGATATTTACAGAGACAGTCTGTTATACAAAGCAGGATACAACACAGCATGCTTCCAAACAGAGGTTCCCCAAAGTTTTCCATAGGAATTAGACCTGTGATCCATTGGCATGGATCAATGGTTTAGATTTTCAAACCATCCTGGTTTTCCCGGACCTGAGGGATTTCTTAGAACATGGGATTCTCAGTGCTAAAACTAGGGAAGTCCCAGGCAAACCGAGGCAGTTGGCCACCCTCATTGAGGAGTTTGCTTTGCTTTGATCTAATCTCCCACCTGATCATTGTGAAGACTCAGGCCATACATCTACCTGCTCACCAGGGGCAAGTGAAAACAATCTAACACCTTCTTGTTTACTGTGGGACTGGGTAAAATGAGGGTCAGTTTCCCAAGAGCATCCTTCAGCAGGCCTGGGCTTCAAGCGGTCTGAGGTCTGCACCTGAATTATATAATGGGCTTAAAAATAATTATATGCAGGGGCACCTGGGTGGCTCAGTCGGTTAAGTGTCTGCCTTTGGCTCAGGTCATGATCCCAGGATCCTGGGATCGAGTCCCGCATCAGGCTCCCTGCTCTGCCGGGAGTCTTCTTCTCCCTCTCCCTTTGCTGTGCTCTCTGTCTCTGTCTCTCTCTGTCAAATAAATAATAAAAAAAAAAAAGAATAATTATATGCAAAAACTAGAAATACTATTCACTGGGATTCAGATATTAACTTTGGATTCTGTGACACTAAGGAACTGGTGCAGGAGTAAATAAGGGCCGTGTCTCTGCCTGAATTCTCTTCTCTGGGACTTAGTCCGTTCTTGCTCCCAGTGGTCTGCTTTGAGATAGTCACTTTCTCATGCTCAGTTATTTTATACCAGTATGTCTGAGGCCTTCAAACTAACGTGGCTCAACGTTTAAATTTTAAATCGAGAGGCTTCATCAAATTACTCAAAGACTATGTCTTTCCTGTAACGTATTCTGCTAAATCCAGGCTATGCATTTCCCCCAAAATGGTACGTATCTGAGTGGCTCTCTATGCTGTTATTTGTAATTTGTATTTTGTAATTTTTGCTGTTTTCTGCTTATTTTGTTTTTTCATGTGCTTTGAGCTATGGCAGGGAAAGACAGAAGAAGGAAGAATGATGACTTTAGTGGAGGTATAAGTAGGAGCAGCAATATGCTCTGAAAACTGCCTGAGGAAACCTTGGGGCGAAATGAGGGAATTTTAAACCAGGGAAAGGGGATGGTCTATGGTAAACTATCCTCCAAGGTATGTCTTCGTAGGTGGTCTTCAACTGTAAGAAATACATAAAGGAGTTTACTGATCATCAATTCCTTATTGTTTGTATCAGTCTGGTAGGGCTACCATAACAAAGCCCTCGGTGACTTAAACATCAGGAATTTAATTTCTCACAGCTGTGGAGACTAGAAGTCCAAGACAATGTATTGGCAGGGTTTGTTTCTTCTGAGGACCTCTCTCCTTGGCTTATAGGTAGTCATCTTTTCCCCATGCTTTCACATGGTCTTCCTCTGTTCATGTCTGTGTCCAAATTTCCCCTTCTTATTAGGACACTGGTCATATTAGTTAATGACCCACCCTACTGATCTCATTTTAATTTAATTACCTCTTTAAAGATCCTATCTCAGGGGCGCCTGGGTGGCTCAGTTAAGCGTCTGCCCTCAGCTCAAGTCATAATCTCGGGGCCTGGGATTGAGCCCCAAGTCAGGCTCCCTGCTCAGCGGGGAGTCTGCTTCTCCCTCTGCCCCTCCCCCTGCTCATGCACACACTCTCTTTCTCTCAAATAAATGAATAAAATTGAAAAAAATAAAAAACAAAGATCCTATCCCAAAATACAGTCACATTCTGGGGTACTAGGGGTTAGGCCTTCAACGTATGAACTTTGTGGGGGGACACAACCTAAGCCAGAACATTGCCTAAGCTACCTCACCACTAGGGGGAAATGGTGTGTTTCCGTCTGTCACTTTTATTATTACCGGATATTGAATAAGGCCTTTGTTCAATTCATTTGTTAAGCAAATGATTCTGATTTTTAAAAATCAAAAGAGTTAAAGTATATTTTTGCTTTGTTGAGTATATAATTAGCATTAATTGTTTTTAAAAGTTCCCTGAGACTGGAAATCTAATTTTCTGTCCAAATGCTATATGAACACACCACTTCTTCAATGATAGATAGCCAGTATAATCTGTGTATTCCAATATTCTATAGTCTTTGCAGGCATTTCTGAAAATGTTATTTACTACCAGGACTTACAAATACAGTTTGGAAGTTAATGCCTAAAATAGTTAATTTCCAAATATATTTTTCTTTCTATTGCTTTTATATCACCCACTTCATCAACTCTCCAGTATGTCTACAACTAAATAAATGTGAATCCCAATGGCCCAGAGCTGTAGAATTTAACAGTAAATACCAACCTTTTAAGTGTGACATTTACTACATTCTCAGTATTTTGGTTTTCGAGTCAGAAAGGAACAGCCCAGAATTCATCACAATGGGACCCAGCACATGGAGATAACTTGATTAAGTACAATTCAAATGTTTAGCAGTTCACAGAGCTACCAAATGGAAGGATATTCGTAGTTCATTATATTCTTAAATTAATCTAAGTAATCATTTCAGGATTGGTGGATATTAATTGATTTATTCCATGGGAGGATAGGAAAACACAAAGGCCATGTGTTTTCACTTTCTGTTTTTACAAGAGACACCTGCAAACTTCTGTAACTGTTCTATTTGGAATTTGATTTGTAGTTAGTTGGCAACTGGTAGTCTTTATGTCATATAGCCCACGCTTATATAGGAACACACTCATTCAGAAAACCCATGGGCTCTAAATCCAGAATGTTGAAGTGTCTCTTGGAGAAACAGTTAAACTAATCCTTGGTTTAATAGGATTCCACAACCAGAAAACTCAAATGGCCTTGAGGTCAATTCCCAAAAGCTTAATTTATACATTAAGGATTGAACAACAGGATCTTAGGATTCTGGAATAATTAAGAACTGTTGTCCCATATCATCTATTTCAATGATTCTCAACCTTTAGTGAACATAAGAATAACCCAGAGGGCTTATGCATTTATTCATTTATTGACTCCAGAGTGGACTTTTTATTTCAAGTTACCATGTGTAAAGGTTGGAGGAAAAAGACCCAAGTCTGTCTGTCCCCTTGGCTGGGGCCCACTTGAATTTCCATACATGGTTTCCACAACCACATGCTAATGTCACAAGAGTTCTGAGTGTTGGAATATAAGGAAAGAATAACAGTGGAAATGTGTTGGGGTCTGTTTTTTAAGAGGGGAAAAGAAAGATGATTTCCCTTCTCCAAGAATCCTGGAGGCAACTGGTCTGGTCATGTGACATCTACTCGTATTTTTTGTTCTGACTCTGCACATTTGTGACTGGAAGGAACCTGGTTAAGAGCTAGAAGTGTATTTTACTTTCAGAGGGCTTTTAAAAACACAGATTCTGGGTCCCACTCCAGAGTTTCTGATTTAGTAGGTCTGGAGTAGGGCCCCCAAATTTACATTTCTTTCCTTTTTTTTTAAGAAAAAATGTTTCTTTCTTTTTTTTTTTTTAGATTTTATTTATTTATTTGACAGAGAGATAGAGAGCACAAGTAGGCAGAGAGGCAGGCAGAGGGAGAGGGAGAAGCAGGCTCTCCGCTGAGCAGGGAGCCCGACGCGGGGCTTGATCCCGGGACCCTGGGATCATGACCTGAGCTGAAGGCAGCCGCTTAACCCACTGAGCCACCCAGGTGCCCCTGTTTATTTCTTTATATACATTTTGCTTTAATAGCCACCCAAAAGACTGGGTTCTTTCTTTTTTTTTTTTTAAGTTTTTATTTTGGGGCACCTGGGTGGCTCAATCCGTTAAGCGTCCAACTCTTGATTTCAGTTCAGGTCATGATCTCAGGGTCTTGAGATTGAGCCCCACATCAGGCTCCATCCTGGGGGTGGAACCTGCTTGAGATTTTCTCTCTCTCCCTCTCCATCTGCCCCTCCCCTGCCTTCTCTCTCTCTCAAAAAAAATTTTTTTTATTTTATTTCCAGTTAGTTAACATACAGTGTGATATTAGTTTCAGGTATACAGTATAGTAATTCAACACTTCCATACATCACCTTGTGCTCATCACAACAAGTGCCCTCTTTAATCCCCATCACCTATTACATTTCCCTCCCACCTCCCCTCTGGTAACCATCAGTTTGTTCTCTATAATTAAGAGTCTGTTTCTTGATTTGTTTCTCTCTGTGTCTTATTTTTTTCCCCTTTGTTTCTTTGTTTTGTTTCCTAAATTCCACATATGAGTGAAATCATATGGTATTTGTCTTTCTCTGACTGGTTTATTTCACTTAACCTTATACTCTAGCTCCATCCATGTCATTGCAAATGGCAAGATTTCATTCTTTTTTATGGCCGAATAATATTCCATTATATATATATACCACATCTTCTTTTGATGGACACTTGGGTTGCTTCCATATCTTGGCTATTGTAAATAATGCTGCTATAAAAGGAACACTCGTGCACTGTTGGTGAGAATGCAAACTGGTGCAGCTTGTTTGGATGTTACTCAAAAGGTTAAAAATAGAACGACCTTATCCAACAATTGCAGTACTCTACCGGGTATTTACCCAAATAATACAAGAATACTAATTCAAAGGGATACATGTACCCATATGTTTATACCAAATTTACATTTCTAACAAGCTCTCAAGTGGTGCTCTCAGAGCTTCCAACAAGCTCTCGGGTTATGTGGTCAAGGCACCACATTTTGAGAATCACTGATCTCATTGGGTTTTTCCTTCTAAATAGGTATGTCAGCCGAGAGGACTTTCATTCTATAGAAAAAACTTTCTTGGTCAATTTCTTACCTAGCTCAAAAGGAAGCAAGAGCAATGGCTACAGAGAACTTATTACATGAAATACCTATACTCTGCACATACAAGGATCCTCTTCATGACCCAGTGAGATAGCTACTGTGATACATATTTCATAAATGAAGAAACTGGAAAGTTCAGTGACTCAGCCAAGATTACTCAGCCAGTAAATATGGGAACTGGGATTTGAACTCAGATAATCTGTCTCTAAAATGTGAGGGTTGGTTTTTTTGTTTGTTTGTTTGTTTTGTCTCCACCTTCCAGACATGTTTAGAATTTGATGTCTTCTCAAAACCTGTGCTAAGCCATCACCATCTCACAACTGCCTTATTTCATTAGCCTCCTGACTGATGCCCTTGCTTTCACCCTTGCCTTTTAAAATGAAAGATAGGGAGGGGCGCCTGGCTAGCTCACTGGGAAGAGCATGTGACTCTTGATCTCAGGTCATGAGTTTGAGCCCCACTTTGGGTGTAGAGATCACTAAAGAAAATAAAGTTAAAAAAAAAAAAAAGGGACGCCTGGGTGGCTCAGTCGGTTAAGCGTCTGCTTTCAGCTCAGGTCATGATCCCACGGTCCCAGGATCAAGTCCCGCATCAGGCTCCCTGCTCGGCAGAGAGCCTGCTTCTCCCTCTCCCTCTGCTGCTCCCCCTGCTTGTGCTCTCTCTTTCTTTCTCTCTGACAAATGAATAAATAAAATATTTTTTAAAAAAAGAAGAAAGGTAGATTAAGCCAGTCTTCTGCTCAAAACCCTCCAATGGCTTCCCATCTTACTTAAAGTAAATACCAAAGTCCTTAAAATGGCCCCACGGCTTGACATGGTCTGTCTGGTGACCCCTCTGTCTTCACTCTCTCTGTACACCTCCCTCATTCTGCCCCAGCCACATTAGCTGTCTTGCCATTCCTAGAAAACCCTAGGCATGTTCTCACCTCAGGGCCTTAGCACTTTTCCAGGACAGTACTTCTCCCATATTTCCACGTGGTTTACTCCCTCCTCTCCTTCTTGGCTCAAATGTCACCTTCTCCATGATGCCCCCTGTCAGGTTGCAATCTCTGGAAGCAGATGCTGAGACAGATGCTGGTGTGCAGGTTATTAATTGGGATCAATAGCTGTGAAGGGAGAGAAGTGTAACATAATTAGGCAGGAGAAGTCAGCTGCAATACAGGCCTGATAAAGCTTCATCCAACCCAGAAGAGAGCTCTGAAGCAAGTATTATTGCCCATCAGTGTGTCCTACATCAGGTTGAATGTCCAGGCCTCTCTATTTCTCTCTCATTTAGTTCCTGAATTCAGGCTGCCCTATGAAAGACATGACCAAACCATGGTGGCTTTCTGCAGTGGAAGCAGACCCTGAAGGAACTGAAAGCTAAAGAATGTCTGCTGACCACCTTCCTACTATGATGGGGAATCTGTACAGTGTATCTCCAAATCTACCACACCATCCTATTTAAAATTGCAAGACTCCCTATAGTCCCTATTACCTTTCCCAGATGTCTCCTCTTTTTTTAAGTATAATTGGTTTATAATGTCCTATTAGTTTCAGGTGCACATCATAGTGATTTGATACTACTGTACATTATGAAATTATACCCACGATTAAGCCTCATTACCATCTGTTGCCATACAAAGTTATTACAATATTATTGACCGTATATATTCCCTATGCTGTACATTACATCCCCATGACTTAATTATTTTATAGCTGGAAGTTTGTTGTTCTTGTTCCTCTTCACCTATTTCACCCACCTCCCAAGCCTTCCCCATTCTGGTAGTCAACAATTTGTTTCCTGTATCTATAAGTCTGTTTCTATTTTGTTTGTTCATTTGCTTCGTTTTTTAGATTCCATATTATTTCACTTAGCATAGTACCATCTAGGTCTATCCATGTTGTTGGAAAGGGCAAAATCTCCTTTTTTATGGCTGAGTAACATTCCATTGTATACATATACCACATCTTTGTCCATCTATTGAGGACAAGGTTGCTTCCATGTCTTGGCTATTGTAAATAATTCTACAATGAACATATATCTTTTCAAATTCGTGTTTTCATTTTCTTTAGATAAACACCCAGATGTAGAATTGCTAGATCGTATGGTAGTTCTATTTTTAATTTTTTGAGGAATGTCCATACTGTTTTCCACAGTGGCTGCACCAATTTACATTTCCACCAACAGTGCACAAGGGTTCCCTTCTCTCCACATCCTCACCAACACTTATTTTCTTCTTTTTGATAATAGGCAGTCTGACTGGGGTGAGGCGATATCTTATTGTGGTTTAAATGTACATTTCCCTGATGATTAGTGATGTTGAGTATCTTTTCATGTGTGTGTGTTAGCCATGCCAGCAGTATGCCTTCTTTGGAAAAATTTCTATTCAAGCTTCTGCCCATTTTTTAAAATCAGGTTTTAAAAAAAAATATTAAGTTGTGTAAGTTCTTTATATAGTTTGGATATGAACCCCTGATTGGATGTATGATTTGCAAATGCTTCTCCCATTCAGTAGGTTGCCTTTTTGTTTTGTTGATGGTTTCCTTCGCTGTGCAAAACCTTCTTAGTTTGATGTAATTGCATTTGTGTATTTTAGCTTTTGTTGCCCTTGCCTCAGGAGAATGGTAAAAAAAAATATTAAGACAAATGTCAAAGAACTTACTACCTATGTCTTCTTCTAGAAGTTTTATGGTTTCAGGTCTTACACCCAAGTCTTTAATCCATTTTGAATTTGTTTTTTGTATATGGTATAAGATAGTGGTCCAGTTTCATTCTTTTGCATGTAACTGTCCAGTTTTCCAACACCATTTATTGAAGAGACTGTCTTTTCCCCTTTGTATGTTCTTGCCTCCTTTGTCATAGATTAATTGACCATAAATACATAGGTTTATTTCTTTTTTGGGGGGGCTCTCTATTCTATTCCATTGATCTATATGTCTGTGTTTATGCCAATACCATGCTATTTTGCTAACTATAGTCTTTCAGTATAGCTTGAAATCAGGGAGTGTGATCTCTCCAGCTTTGTTCTACTTTCTCAAGTTTGTTTTGGTTATTTGAAGTCTTTTGTTGTTCTATACAAATTTTGGGATTCTTTGTTCTAGCTCGGTGAAAAATGCCATTGGTGTTTTGATGAGGCAAAATGCGAATTCTTAACCATTACACTTTTCTGCATCCCAAGGTTAACACATAAAAACTTAACTGTACTCACTGATCCATCAAAAATAATGACAATTAGAAGGTTTTAGCCACCAAAGAAACTAAATATTTAGAAAAGCTCTTTTACTCTGCTTTAAAATTTCCTTTTGATCTCTTAAGCCAGTTGAATAGTGGTTTATGATTCATTAGCATGGGTTCAAGCCTAATGTATCTCTTACATAATACATTTTTAAATTTGCCTAGATGATATTAATGAGGAAGTGAAATATCTACTATATCCTTCATTTAAAAAATTATGTCAGTAAAATATTCCAACAAAATTTTCCATTTTAAACAAACTATATTAGTTAGTATCCTTTAATTGCAAGAAACAGAAGCCAACCTGAATTAATGTAGCTGAAAATGAAATGTATGGAGTCTAAGGGCAAGAATATGATCTGACTTCTGGAAGAGATTAGAACAGGGACTTGGAAAAACATCAAGACTCTTCTCTCTGCTTTCTGTTTCATCTGTGTAGGTACTGACTCTTCCTGCGTCCTCAGTTCACCTGGCAGAATCTGGCCACCCAATAACTCTTAAGTTTACATTTACAGGTCCAGCCCCTCTCAGAGGACAGCCAACCATTTCCCAGTCCTAATTCCCAATTCCTAGTGGAAAGAATCTGAATGGCTTTGTTTAGGTTAAGGATCATCCGCTGGTCCAATCATTTATGGCTATGGAAGTAGGGTAATTCAATCCAAGTTGGACTACCGTACAAATTTGGCTACCACCGTGCTTGGTTGGGACAGAGGAGGAAATCAATGGCTTATGAGTTGCGCTAACATTTCAAGAGGAGTTCACTTAGAAATTCTTCCAGTGCTAGATCCACATATATAACACATACACCAGGTATAGATCAAGAATGTAATGTTCCTGGGCGCCTGGGTGGCTCAGTTGGTTGAACGACTGCCTTCCGCTCAGGTCATGATCCTGGAGTCTGAGGATCGAGTCCCGGCAGGCTCCCTGCTCAGCGGGGAGTCTGTTTCTCCCTCTGACCCTCCCCCCTCTTATGCTCTCTTTCTCTCATTCTCTCTCTCTCTCAAATAAATGAATAAAATCTTACAAAAAAAAAAAAAAAAAAAAGAATGTAATGTTCCTGACTCATCAAATGAGCAAAATCCAGAAGGCAATATACACTGGTGGTAAGGCTGAGGAGAAATAACCACTCGTTCATTAGTGGTAGAAGCACAAAAGGTCACAAGCCTGATGTCAAAACCTATCAAAAATACAGATGCATTTACCTTCTAAGCTAGCAATCCCACTTCTGGGAATCTATTCAACAGGGATCAAGAAAAATGGCCCACAAGCATAGATGTTTTCAGACTCTCCACTTTCAAAATAATAAAAAAAATAGCCAAAGATACCTTATTATAGTATCAGAAGACAGAAAAACCACCCACAATCCCCATTCCTTACACTCCAATAATTAAATGTAGCCAGTCTTGGAAAAAGCATGGTCTTATATGCCATACATCAAAAGAAAAACTACATTCAATTTTTACAACTATTAATTTACAGGCAACATTTTCTAACTGCTGCTATTTCATACTGTGAGGTAAAAAGTCTGCCCTATATAATGCTGATGTGATCTAGAGGGGAATTGCTCCAAAAATAGTCTCACTGGTGCGGTTTTGGGGACTGTATTGATCACCTCTCTCTGCAGCCCAGCTGTAGAATAGTGCTAACATGAAAATGCTTTATCTATGTAACAAACAAATGATATGGAAAAAATTGTAGCCAATAATTTCATGTACATTGACTGAATCCTTGGAAAAATCCAAGTAAAGAGCCCGGTTTTAAATCAATCATTTATCTTCTTTTTCTCTGCAGTACATCTCTTCACACATTGCAGACTTTAAAAGTGAAATGTTTGAGAAACTCCTTAAGCACATTTGTCATTGTGCAGATGAATTCCGGGAGGTCATAAAAACGGACATGCGGAGGCAGATGTTTGCTGAACTCTTCCTGCATTGTGACCGTGGGAAGGTAGGATAAGACCCTTAAAGCAGTGCTTCTCAAACTGTTTTTTTGTGAAGAACCAGTTTTTAGGTTGTTGTTGGTGTGGATGGTGCTGTTTTTAATTGCTAATCCATTGTGGACTGACACTCAATGAATATGGATTGCTAGGGGGAAAAATGCACATACAAAATACAACCCACATTTTTAAAAAAGATTTTATTTATTTATTTGAGAGAGAGACAGAGAGAGCATGAACTACCAGTACAAATTTGGCTACCACCGTGCTTGGTTGGGACAGAGGGGGGCAGGGGAGAGGGAAAGGGATAAGCAGACTTCCTGCTGATTGGGGAGCCCGACGCAGGGCTCAATCCCAGGACCTTGAGATCATGGCCTGAGCCGAAGTCAGACTCTCAACTGACTGAGCCACCCAGGTGCCCCCAATCTGCATTTTTTATTATCGGATTCCAGTCCGATTTATTATCACTTTCTCTAATTGTTATAAAATTTTCTAGCTACTATTCTCAGTTTCTGTACCTTTCTTGTCACAGAGTGGTACCAGCCTGTAGATCACATCTTACATGGCACTGCATTTTACAATGTACATCTTGTCTCTAAGTCTCTTTCCCATTCTTAAGAATGGGTTGCTTAAGACTGTTTTTGCTTACTCTCTTTGCTGGTGGCTTCCTATAGAAAAGAGTTGTTTGGAATAGAAAGCTTACCACATTTTATTATGCTACTTCTTAAAATAAGAAAAGTTGATATCTAAAAGTATTTCTAAGAATGGTATTTGGAAGGATACAGTATGCCAGGATACCAAATGGATTTATAAAAATAGATACAAGCTTTATTAAAATACATTTGTGGGGCATCTGGGTGGCTCAGTCACTTAAGCGTTTGCCTTTGGCTCAGGTCATGATTCCAGGATCCTGGGATCAAGTCCCCCATCAGGCTCCTTGCTCAGCAGGGAGCCTGCTTCTCCCTCTGCCTGTGCTCCCCTTGCTTGTGCTCTCTCTCTTTCTGACAAATAAATAAAATCTTTAAAAAAATACATTTGTTTATGAACTTTATATTTGTTTGTATCCCCATGTTCCAGAAAAGATTTAAGGAAGCTTATGAAATTAGATAAAATGCAACAAAGGAACATAAAGATAAAAAGTAGGATGAAAGAAGAAAAAAATGAGAGGATACTAAATGAAGCTGGGAACAAAGCCCAAATTGCATACTATAATGACCTAAATATTTGTTCTGGGTTATCTACAAGTTTGAATCTAAGCTAGGTTCCCAGCAGTGAACATGAAAAGGGAAACATAACTAAATACTCTATTGACAATGTTTGTGAGATAAATATAAACTGGTGTTGAGAAGAAGCACAAATATTGAATCACCCTTGCAGCAAGGAATAAGTCCCACTTGAGTGGTGAATGATTCTTTAAAGGTACTGTTGGATTTGATTTGCTAGTATTTTATTGAAAATTTTTGCATCCATGCTCATCAGAGATATTGGCCCATAGTTCTCTTTTTTTAGTGGAGTCTATCTGGTTTTGGTATCAGGGTAATCATGGCCTCAGAATGGATTTGGAAGTTTTCCTTTTTCTTTTTCTTTCTTTCTTTCTTTCTTTCTTTCTTCTTTCTTTCTTTCTTTCTTTCTTTCTTTCTTTCTTTCTTTCTTTCTTTCTTTCTTTCTTTCTTTCTTCTTTCTTTCTTTCTTCTTTCTTTTTCTTTCTTTCTTTCTTTCTTTCTTTCTTTCTTTCTTTTCTTTCTTTTCTTTCTTTCTTCCTTTCTTTCCATCTTTCCTTCTTTCCTTTTTTGAATAGTTTGAGAAGAATAGGTATTAACTCTTCTCTAAATGTTTGGTAGAATTCCCCTGTGAAGCCATCTGGCCCTGGACTTTTGTTTTTTGGGAGATTTTTGATTACTGATTCAATTTCTTTGCTGGTTATCAGTCTGTTCAAGTTTTCTATTCCTTCCTATTTCAATTTTGGTAGTGTATATATTTCTAGGAATTTATCATTTCTTCCAGATTGTCCAATTTGTTGGCATATAGTTTTTCATAATATTCTCTTGCTTGTATTTCTGTGGTGTTGGTTGTTAGTTCTCCTCTCTCATTTGTGATTTTATTTATTTGGATCCTTTCTCTTTTTGATAACTCTAGCTAGGGTTTATTAATTTTATTAATTTTTTCAAAGAACTAGCTCCTGGTTTCATTGATTTGTTCTATTGTTTTTTTAAGTTTCTATATCATCTATTTCTGCTATAAGCTGTATTATTTCCCTTCTTCTGCTGGCTTTAGGCTTCATTTGTTGTTCTTTTTCCTCCTTCGTAGGTTTAAGGTTAGGTTATTTGAGATTTTTCTTGCTTCTTGAGGTAGGCCTGATACAGCCACTCTGGAAAGCAGTATGGAGGTTCCTCAAAAAGATAAAATTAGAACTACCCTACCATCCCGCAATTGCAGTACTAGGTATTTACCCAAAGAATACAAAAATACTAATTTAAAGGGATACATGCACCCTGATATTTATAGCAACATTATCAACAATAGCCAACTTATGGAAAGAGCCCAAATATGCATCAATTGATGAATGGATAAAGAAGATGTGGTATATATACATCTATGTATAGATGTATATATATATATATATATAGAGAGAGAGAGAGAGAGAGAATTTATTAAGTATCACTCAGCCATAAAAAAGAATGAAATCTTGCCATTTGCAACAACATGGATGGAGCTAGAGAGTATTATGCTAAGTGAAATAAGTCAGTCAGAGAAAGACAAATACCATAGGATTTCACTCATATGTGGAATTTAAGAAACAAAACAAATGAACATGGGGGGAAAACGAGGCAAACCAAGAGACAGAGTCTTTTAAAAATTTTTTAATTTAAATTTTAGTTAACATACAATGCAATATTGGTTTCTGGAGTAGAATTCAGTGATTCTACAACACCCAGGCACCCCCAGACTCTTAATTATAGAGAACAAATGGATGGTTACCAGAGGGAAGGTGGGTGGGGGGATGGGTTAAATAGGTAATGGGGATTAAGGAGGGCATTTGTTTTGATAAGCACCAGGTGTTGTATATAGGTGTTGAATCACTTAATTCTACACCTGAAAATAATATTTTTTTAAAGATTTTTATTTATTTATTGAGAGAGAAAGAGAATGATAGAGAGAGAGCTTGAGAGGGAGGAGGGTCAGAGGGAGAAGCAGACTCCCCGCTGAGCAGGGAGCCGGATGTGGGACCCGATCCCGGGACTCCAGGATCATGACCTGAGCCGAAGGCAGTCGCTCAACCAACTGAGCCACCCAGGCGCCCTACACCTGAAAATAATATTACACTGTATGTTAACTAACTGGAATTGAATAAAATCTTTTTTTTTTTTAAAGTGCAGGGGCACCTGGGTGGCTCAGTTGGTTAAGTGTCTGACTCTTGATTTCAGCTCAGGTCATGATCTCAAAATTGTGAGACTGAGCCTCACGTTGGGCTCTGCACCAAGTGTGGAGCCTGCTTGAGATTCTCTCTCTCCCTTTCCCTCTCCCCCCTCCCCCCTCCCTCTCCAAAAAGAAAAAGAAGAAGTACAGAAATTTGGGATTCAAAGTATAGTCAAGAGTTTCTCCTGGAAGTACTCATTTAAAGGGCCCCATGCAATGAAGTGAACATCCTTTATAATGGTCTTATAATAAATGAAACAATGGCTTTCTTAGGTCACTTTCTTATAACTACCTTAAGTATAAGCAAATGACACCACATAAGACTACAATTCAGAAAAAACAAATATTTTTGAGAGAGAGAGAGAGTACAGCAGAGGGAGAGAGAGAATCTTAAACAGGCTACCGTCCCAGTGTGGAGCCCTGCACGAAGCTTAATCTCATGGCCCTGAGATCGTGACCTGAGCTGAAATGAAGAATTGGTTGCTTAACTGACTGAGCCACCCAGGCACCCCCAAAAAAGCAATTCTTAAAGGAGCCAATATATTGTAGTCTAGGTTCTCAGATCCCTGCCAATTTGGTTTAAGTAAGGAATATATTTTATAAAATCTGAAATGTCTATGCATCTTTCAGGCAATCCTCCTTGAATATTGCTTTTTTTAACAGAGCTTATAATTATAAATATTGGGTGACATGGGGGTTGAGATTTTTCTCCCTGGTAAATGCCTGGAGAACAACTATTCTTTCTGGCCACTGTAATACCAACTCATGTGCCATAACAAACATAGTGGGATAATATTTAGAGGAGTTGGCTGTGGTTTGCTTGTGCTCTTTTATTTTCTTCTCAGCATTCAAACAGTATTTATGTGCTGATCTTGGAGGGGAAGTAGATACAGTCTAGAATAAAGAAGTTAATTGAGTTTCTGAATGTTTTTAACCAGTAGCTGAAAGAAGAGTTCAAAAAAGAGTTCAACTGAAAATGCCGAGCTCTTCATATGTGGAATTTAAGAAACAAAACGGATCATAGGGGAAGAAAGGAAAAAATAAAACAAGACAAAATCAGAGAGGGAGACAAACCATAAGAGACTCTTAATCATAGCAAACAAACTGAGGGTTGCTGGAGGTGAGGTGGGTGGGGGGTGGGGTAACTGGGTGATGGACATTAAGGAGGGCACATGATGTAATGAGCACTGGGTATTATATAAGACTGATGAATCACTGAACTCTACCTCTGAAACTAATATATGTTAATTAATTGAATTTAAATAAAAAAATAGAAGCTATTTGATCTTTTTTGGCCAAATATATAAATGATTCTTCTTGTGGGCATGGAAAATTAAATGCATTGAATATGTAGCATGCCAATATTCATGATATGGATTAAAATGTAAAAACGACATATAAATTATTTTTACTTTTAGTCTTTAGTGAAAAAGTCTTAAATTATATTTGGATGCACTGGAATTCATTTAGATTCCTTACATCTGATAATTGGTAATTTCAGTCTCCAGGAGCTAAATATATATTTTTAAAAAAAGAAAAAAAAAATGCTGAGCTCTTGAAAAAGAATGGAGAGGGGCACCTGGGTGGCTCAGTTGGTTAAATGTCTCCCTTTGGCTCAGGTCATGATCTCAGGGTCCTGGGATTGAGCCCTGCATCATGCTCCATGCTCAGTGGGGAGTCTGTTTCTCCCTCTTCCTCTGCCCCTACCCCCACCTGTACACACACACTCTCTCTCAAATAAATAAATAAGATCTTTTTTTAAATGTTTTTTTAAAGATCTTATTTATTTATTTGAGAGAGAGAGAGTGTGTGCACGAGGGGCGGGGCAGGGGGAGGAGCAGAGGGAGAGGGAGAAGCATTCTCCCCACTGAGCAGGAAGCCCGACCGGGAGAGCCCAGGATCATGACTTGAACCGAAGGCAGACTCTTAACCAATTGAGCCACCCAGGTGCCCCTATATAAATAAAATCTTTAAAAAAAATAATAAATAAAGGAGAAACATAGAGTAAGGAAGAATGTAAAACATGACATCAAAGCACCTTTTCTATCATGGAAATTGTGAGCAGCTGATAGGAGGAGGTTGGAGGAGATGTGACTAGGACTTGGAGGTTGTCTGGGTCCCTAAGTTAGTATCTAATCCCCTATCCCTGGGCCCCAATCAGGATTAGAGGCTAAAGGCAACATTATAGACACTCTTAGAAATTCCAGGTAGGTTGAGGAGAAATTTAAGAACATCAGGGCTTATGCTTTATTTCCTGGATGTATCTCAGAGACTGTAAACTTGGTAGAGAAGTCTTGAATTCAACATGGTACTAAAGAGAAATGGTATCCACTGCAGAAGGAAGGTCTTAGTGGATGGTCCTGAGGGTAGTCCCACTCCTGTGGCTAGAGGAAAGGTGATGAGTGATCCTAAATACATGTGGGAAGGGGCGTGGGTGTGCAGAGAAGATGGCAGCAAAAGTTCTGGGAGTATCCCCAGGAAGACACCCAGGGCCGGGACAAGGAGAACCATGGG
The DNA here is from genome assembly GCF_004348235.1 of Phoca vitulina. Taxonomy (NCBI): domain Eukaryota; kingdom Metazoa; phylum Chordata; class Mammalia; order Carnivora; family Phocidae; genus Phoca; species Phoca vitulina. The sequence continues at coordinate 22,468,416 of NW_022589743.1, forward strand.
CATAAGCAGCAAACATCAAAACAAAGCTTCCAAATGCAGGGTGCCTGGGTGGCTCAGTTGGTTAAGCATCTGCCTTCAGCTCAGGTTGTGACCCCAGGGTCCTTCAGCTCAGGTCATGTTCCCAGGGTCCTGGGATCGAGCCCTGTGTTGGGCTCCCTGCTCAGCAGGGAGCCTGCTTCTCCCTCTCCCTCTGCTGTTCCCCCTGCTTGTGCTCTCTCCCTCTCTCTGTCAAATAAATAAGTAAAATCTTAAAAAATAAAAAAAGAAAACTTCCAAATGATTCAGTGTGATGAATGCCATACGGTCAGAGTTAACAAGTACTATGGTGACACTGAACTAACTTTCTTTACGGTATCAGTAGGACACTATATAAAGCCCCAAAGAAAAATGTGCAAAGGATATGAACAACTAATGGAATCACTAGGTACTCAACAGATGAGCAAAAATATTTTAAAATAATAATATCTATGAACATTTTTTCATGTGTCTGTTAGCCATTTGTATGTCTTCTTCAGAGAAGTGTCTTTTCATATCTTCTGCCCACTTTTTGACTTGATTATTTGTTTTTTGGGTGTTGAGTTTGAGAAGTTCTTTATAGATCTTGGATACCAGCCCTTTATCTGTAGTGTCATTTGCAAATATCTTCTCCCATTCTGTGGGTTGCCTCTTTGTTTTGAGATACCACCTTACACCAGTTAGAATGGCAAAAATTGACAAGGCAAGAAACAACAAATGTTGGAGAGGTTGTGGAGAAAGGGGAACCCTCTTACACTGTTGGTGGGAATGCAAGTTGGTACAGCCACTTTGGAAAACAGTGTGGAGGTTCCTCAAAAATTTAAAAATAGAGCTACCCTATGACCCAGCAATTGCACTACTGGGTATTTGCCCCAAAGACACAGAGGTAGTGATAAAAAGGGCCATATGCACCCTAATGTTTATAGCAGCAATGTCTGCAATAGCCAAACTGTGGAAAGAGCTGAGATGCCCTTCAACAGATGAATGGATAAAGAAGATGTGGTCCATATATACAATGGAATATTACTCAGCCATCAGAAAGGATGAATACCCAACTTTTACATCAACATGGATGGGACTGGAGGAGATTATGCTAAGTGAAATAAGTCAAGCAGAGAAAGTCAATTATCATATGGTTTCACTTATTTGTGGAACATAAGGAATAACATGGAGGACATTAGGAGAAGGAAGGGAAAAATGAGGGGGGAGGAATTGGAGGGAGAGATGAACCATGAGAGACTATGGACTCTGAGAAACAAACAGGGTTTTAGAGGGGAGGGGGGAGGGGGGATTGGTTAGCCCGGTGATGGGTATTAAGGAGGGCACGTACTGCATGGAGCACTGGGTGTTATACGAAAACAATGGATCGTGGATCACCAAATCAAAAACTAATGATGTATTGTATGGTGACTAACATAACATAATAAAATTAAAATAAAATAAAATAATATCTATTACTGGTAAGGATAGCAGAAAATTATTTTTTCAAATATTCCTGGTGAAAATTTGTCACAGTATCTTTGTAAAGCAATCTGGCTATATCAGCTTAAATAAGAAATGCATCTTTCAACCAAGTAATCCATACCTGAAATTTTTATCCAAAGAAATAAAAGCATTAGTAAATAAAAAACACATGTACAAGGATGATTTCTGTGGTATTGTTTATACATGAAAAAAAAGAGGGAGAGAGAAAGAAAGAGATTAAGGGAATGGTTATCTGTGGGGAAATGTTTAAAAAAATGATGGTACATCTACATCTTGGAATATCATGCAGCATTTATAAAATTGAATACATCTATACCAGTTGACTTAGAGGAGTTTTTATGCATTAGAACTGAGTGGAAAAAGTAAAATATGGAGAAACATATGTAATATAATCCCATTTTTGTAAAGCAAATAACAAAAACTATATGGATAGATAGATAGATAGATAGATAGATAGATAGATAGACATAGGTACACATATTTGTATACCTATAGCTACACGAGCCTAGAGAAATGTTCATAACAAAACATGTGGTCAACTGAAATGAGGCTCAGAATCCACCATTCAGAGTGGTCCTTAAAGACTTCCGAAGGCAGAGTGCTTTCTCAGAGATATTTATTCAACTCAAGTTTTTAGAATTAGCTAGATAGCATGAAAAGTCAATACTAGTTCTTGGAGCATTCTATTTAAAAAAATCAGCAGGAGATTTGCTTTGTTGAATGAGGAACAATGATCTTCTAAGTATTAACCAGGATCAGAAATTCACTGTTCATGTTTCACCACCAACTAGGTTCATGTTTCAACCAACCACGTCTCAAATAGAACTCCTAGAGATTAAAAATAATAATAATAATAGATGAAATTAAAACTACTACATGGGATTGGTATCAGATTAGACACTGCAGAAGAAAAATGAGTAAGCATGAAGACACAGCAATAGACACTATCCAAACTGAAGGGGGAGGTGGGTATGTGAGTAGTTATAAAAGTCCTTTATCTTCATTTAAAATTTTATTTAAATGACAGTTTACTCTTTGAAGCAAACCTATGACAGGTTATTAGTTTATATCATGTAGAAGTGAAACGTATGACAATAGCAAAAATTATGGGTGGGAGAAAATAAAAGTAAGTTTCTTACATTAGGTGTGAAGTATATATTATTATTTAAAGGTAGACTGTGGTAATTTAAAGTTACATAATGTTAGACCTAGAACAATTACTAGGAAAAAAAGAGATATAACTGTTAAGCCAATTGTGCAGATAAATGGAATATTAAAATGTAATTGAAAGAAGGCAGGAAAGGAAGCAAAAACAAAGAAAAAATGGAACAAATAGCAAAATTCTATATTTAAAGCCAACCATAATGCTAATTACATTGAATGTATATGGTCTGTATTGTCCAGTCAAAAGGTAGAGATTGTTGAGCTGGATAAAAATGCAAGAACCAGGAGAGAGCTTGGGAAGATGGTGGAGTAGGAGGACCATGAGCTCACCCCATTCCACATTTACACCTAGATACCATCCACATCTAAGTCAGTAAACCATAGAGTGATACAAAGACTGGCAGAACAAACTCCACAATAAATATAGAGAAGAAGGTGCATCTGAAAGGTTAGGAAGGTCAGAAAGGTGGATGGAGGTTGCTGGTAGGTGGGAAGGAGCTGTGTGCATGGAGAGGGCAGAGAAATAGGCCCTCACACCAGGGAGCTCACACAGGGAAGACTAATCCCCACAAGATTTGACTTTAAAAACCAGAGGGACTGAATTCTGTGAGTTTGTAAAACCGGTGGGACTTGGAGCCTGGAGCTTTAAAAGTCCTCTGACTTAGCACCGGGCAAGCTGGGAGGGTGAGTGATAGCTGGCTTGCCATCCTTAAAGAGACAGCAACCTGCTCAGAGAGGCAAAAAAAAAAAAAAAGGCAGTTTGCACAATGCCAGGGCAAAGGGGAGATAGAACTGTTCACACTGATTTCGCAGCATGTTGGGGAGCTTCTTTGAAAATGAGGGAGCTGGCAGGCACTATTTTCCTCCTCCATCCCCCCAGCATAAACACAGAGCCATGTGGGAGGCAGCACTGCACAGACACTTTTAGCCTAAGCCCAGGGCTCAAGGCTCATCACAGTCACCAGGTGCACAGCTGCCACTAAGGGCCTCCAGCCACTTTTGCCCACTGAGCTCAGCCATCACCACAAGCTGCACCCAGCCTCACACCCCCAGCTGCCCCATCGTGCAGCCCCCAGCCACTGCAACACTTTGGGGGATCTGGCATAGGACTAGTGGCCCAATGCAAATTTTGCTAACACCACTGCCCTGCTCCCAAGTTCCCTGGCAGTCACGCCCCCTCAGAGCTGGCCTGCCTGGGTCCCACTAACACCACAGAGAGCAAGCACAGCCCACAACAGGCAAAGAGTCAGTGCAGATGACTGCACTGAAAGGAAAAGTGACTCAGACATAACAGTAGGGCATAAACAACATACATAGGATACTCTCCTGAAGTGCCAGGTTTTGGTGAACAGGGGAATACTGCACTGCAGGGCACTCCAGGACCATCTCTTCATAAAGTCACTACTTTCAAGAGCAGAAGACATAGCTGACTTTCTTAACACGCAGAAACAGACACAGAGAGGCAGACAAAATGAGAAGACAGAGAAATTTATCCCAAATGAAAGAACAGGACAAGACCACGGCCAGAGATACAGTGAAACAGATATATGTAACATGCCTGATAGAGAATTTAAAGCATGATCATAATGATACTCACTGGATTTGAGAAAAGAGTAGAAGACATGAGTGACACCCTTAACACAGAGATAAGGAATAACATAGCAGAGATAAAGGGCAGAATAAGTGAAATGAGAAACATGCTTGATGGAATGAATTGCAGGATGGAAAAAGCAGAGGAATGGATTAGTGACTTAGAAGACAGAGTATTGTAAGGTAATAAAGCTGGACAAAAGAGAAAAAAAATTACACAAAATGAGAATAGACTTAGGGAACTCAGTGACTCCATCAAACATAATAACATTCGTATTATAAGAGTCCCAGAAGACTAAGAGAGAGAAAAGGGGACAGAGAATTTATTTGAAGAGGCACCTGGGTGACTCAGTCATTAAGCATCTGCCTTTGGCTCAGGTCATAATCCCAGGGTCCTGGGATCGAGCCCTGCATCAGACTCCCTGCTCCGCGGGAAGCCTGCTCCTCCCTCTCCCACTCCCCTTGCTTGTGTTCCCTCTCTCACTGTGTCTCTCTCTGTCAAATAAATAAAATCTTTAAAAAAAATAAAAAAGAAAATTTATTTGAAGAAATGATCCCTGAAAACTGTCCTGATCTGGGAAAGGAAACAGATAATCAGATTCATGAGGCACAGAGAACTCCCTTCAAAATCAACAAAAGCAGACCCACACCAAGACATATTGTAATTAAATTTGCAATATATAGTGATAAAGCAAAAATCTTAAACACAGCAAGATAAAAGAAGTCAATAACTTACAAGGGAAAGCCCATATGGCTAGCAGGAGATTTTTCAACAGAAATTGTGCAAGTCGAAGAAAGTAGCATAATTATTCAAAGTGCTGAATGAGAAATATCTGCAGCCAAGAATACTCTATCCCGCAGCACCTGGGTGGCTCAGTCGGTTAAGCATCTGCCTTTGGCTCAGGTCATGATCCTAGGGTCCTGAGATTGAGCCCCATGTCGGGCTCCCTACTCAGTGGGAGCCTGCTTCTCCCTCTTCCTATGCCCCTCCCCCCTGCTTGTGCTCTCTCTCTATCACTCTCCCTCTCTCTCAAATAAATAAATAAAGTCTAAAAAATTAAATCTAAAAAAAAAGAATATCCAGCAAGGCTACCATTCAGAATAGTAGGAGAGATTAATAAAAGCTATATGATCATCTGACAAAATTCAACACCTATTCATCATTTAAAAACAAAAACAAAAAACCTCTCAGCAAATAGAAATAGAATTTCTTCAACCTAATAAAGAGCATCTATGAAAAACCTGCAGTTATACTTAATGGTGAAAATTTTAATGATTTCCTCCTTATATCAGGGACAAGGCAAGGATATCCACTTTTATTTAACACAGTACTGGAAGTAGTAGCCAATGAAATAAGGCATGAAAAGAAAAAGAAAATTTTCTTTATTCAGGAATTTCATGATCTCCTATGTATAAAATCCTAAGGAATCTTTCTTTTTAAGATTTTATTTATTTATTTGAGAGAGAGAGAGAGCATGCACAAGTGGGGAAAGGGGCAGAGGGAGAGGGAGAAACAAACTCCCTGCTGAGTGTGGAGCCTGATGAGGAGTTTGATCCCAGGACCCTGTGATCATGACCTAAGCTGAAGTCCGATGCTTAAATGACTGAGCCACCCAGGTGCGCCAATCCTAAGGAATCTTTAAAAATAAAAGTTGAATTCACTAGAACATATATGTGATTTAGTAAGGCTAAGTCTATCACTTCCTTTTCATTTTTTTAAAAGATTTTATTTATTTATTTTAGAGAGAGAGCACAAGCGGGGGAAGGGTATGCGGAAAGGGAGAATCCCAAGCAGATTCCACACTGAGCCTGGAGCCCAACGCAGTGCTCAATTTCACAGCCCCTATGTTTATAGCAGCATTATTTACAATAGCCAAATTATGGAAGCAGCCCAAGTATCCATTGATAGATGAATGGATAAAGAGGAGGTGCTATATATATATATATGTGTATAATGGAATATTACTCAACCATTAAAAGGAATGAAATATTACCATGCCTCTTGGAAAATAGAGGGACCTTAAGACTTGGAATGTTTACATTTGGATGAAAGCTAAGACTTGAGCTACAAATCTCTCTAAGCCTCCCTTGGCAGCAAAAGCAATCCCTTCTCTCCTACTTGAGAATATTAACTTTTCTTTCCTTAGAGTCCCTATGATAACTTCACTTAAGGCAATTAGTTTGCAGGGGTATGTCTATTTTCCTTAAGGTCCACCTGTACAACATTCATTGCCTTTAGACCCAAAATTGGGGTCAGATCTCAGCATGTCCCATCAGGACAGTCAAATCTGTACTGAGAAGTTATTGTTGGTACTGCAAGAGAATAACAAGTTTTTGCTCATTCATAGCAGCAAAAACCTGGAGGATATGTGTGGGGATAGTTTATAAAACTTTTATTTTTTTAAAAGATTTTATTTATTTATTTGACAGAGAGAGACACAGTGAGAGAGGGAACTCAAGCAGGGGGAGTGGGAGAGGGAGAAGCAGGTTCCACAGGAGCCCAATGCAGGGCTCGATTCCAGGACCCTGGGATCATGACTTGAGCCGAAGGCAGACGCTTAACGACTGAGCCACCCAGGAGCCCCTGTTTATAAAACTTTTAGACTAAGAAGGATGAATATAAGTTTGGATTGGCTCAAACTTGTCAATATTGTTGTACTTAGAAGATTTACTTAGCAGTAATATTTTGAGTATATGGGAATGGTTTTAACAGTTCCCTTGGTAGGTAAATTGAAACCTTGACCCAAATATGGCCTACATTCAATGAGATTGAGATGCCAGAATCTTCTTGGCATACTATAGAGGAAGAAATCCAAAGGCTAATGTTGCTAAAGTTGACTTCTCTTATGTAGCCTGCCTATTATGAACCTTTACCATATCCTCCCAGAAGGTCCAGATGATACTTTCTTGAGAAATACATTAATGAGGGGGAGCATTAGCGTCTCTAAAAAGCTGTTTGGTAGCTGTCCTCTGTAGGCTGAAGATGATGATAGTAGACACTGCCATTGAAATTATGGGATTCCAGAGTGACAGAAGACAGTGTTTAACTGTCAGAGACAAGGTCTACTGGTCAAAGTCTGTGCTTATAGATATCATAGATAAATGGTATTTTGACTCAATGCCCAAGATCAAAGTCCATAATAAAATGGGCTCATTTTATCTAGGACTCACACTATGGCTATTTACCTACTTAATGTATAATTGGAATTACCACAATGAACAGCAAGAACTAGAGTGGCTATCTGAAAATTTTGACCCACATGGATTTTCTGTGGTGATAATGGTTTCCTTAGAGGTTAAATACATAGGATGTCTACCAAATTATCACTAAAGTTATTTACAGAAAATCTCTAACTATGGGGCCAGAAACATGAGTTGAGACACCTCAGTGGAGAATCTTGGCTTCTTATCCAGTTTCCAGACAATTTACATGCCCAGAATTCTTTGATTTAGAACAGGAGGCTGGCTCTCTTGAGGAAGAATCCTCAAGATTGCCTCAAGCATATACAGTAGATCTTACTCCAAGTGTTCCTCAAAAGACCTATAGCCATTTACTAGGGTGGAAAACATTGGAAAGAGGGAAATATCCCAGACTTTCTGAGATTACCAGACACTGACTCCAAGTTAATACTAATCCCTAGAATCTCAAAATGCCCCAGTGGACCATTGGTTAAAATTAGAGTTTATGGCTATCAGGTGATAAATGCTATTTTGGTCTCCCAATTAATCTGTGTCTTTAGCTATGTTTATTTCTGGTTCCTGAATGTATAATTGGAATAAACATCTTCAGCAACTGGCAGGATCCTCACAAATTGGAGGCTGAAGGCTATCATGGTAGGAAGGACCAAATAGAAACTCCTGAACTTTCTCTTCTCTGTCTGCCAGAATTTACCATTTGGTAAATTTACCATTTACCAAACAAACAAACAAACAAACCCAAAACAATTCCACAGAAATTAGACATAAAAATATATGAATGAGGTGAAGGATTCAGAAGAAGTAACATTATCACATTCTTGTCTGATTCACCTCTTTTGCCTATGCAGAAGATAGATCTTAAAGAATGTTTGTAGGTTACTATGACTCCATTTGCAGTTGTTCTTCACCATGTGGAATCTTTATTGAACCAAACTGACACAGCCCCTCACTCACAACTATTGGATTGTCAAATACTGTTTTCTCCAGAGCAGTTTACAAGGACAAACAGAAGTTTGACTTTACCTGTCAGCACTATACTTTTATGCCTTACCATAGAAGTAAGATAGCCCTCTTTCTTTCTATTATAATCTAGTATGCAGACATCTCACAGAATGTCAGATCTACTACCTTGATGATTTCCATCATGGTGATTGGACCTGCTGAGCATGAAGAAGCGTTAGATGCCTTGGTACAACCCATATGTGTCAGAGGGTAAAAGATAAAAACCATGTAAAATTGGGGTTTACTACCTTGGTGAAAGTTTTAGCAGTCCAGTAGTCTGAAGCATGACAGAATATCTCAAATACGAGGCAAATGTGCCACCTGCCACAAAGAAAGAGGCACAATGCTTATTGGACCTTTTTACATTCTAGGAACAACGTTTACTCTCATGTGCTGCTCTTCTACATTTATTGAGCTATCAGCTGCGAGAGTAAGTCCTAGAGCAAGAAAAAGCTTTGTAGACTTTGTAGGCTGCAGCACAAAAACTCTTCTTTACCTTATACCTTATCACCTAGATGATCCTACAGTATCTGAAGTGTCTGGGGCAAATTGGAATGTTATGGCAAGTTGTCACAGAAGAATTACACTATAGGTTCCTTGAGTTATGGAGCAAAATCATGCCCTCTACTAATGTTTTTTTTTCTCCTTTGAGAAACAGCTCCTGTGTGTGATTATACTGTGATAAAAACCATTTGCTTATTATCTGTATACTTTTATGAATGTATGTTGTATCTTTTTAAAAGATTTCCTTTTTTAAAACTCTATGGAAATGAAGGTCCAAATATAGCAAAAACAGTTATAAAAAGAAGAACAAGTTGGGGAGGATTTCCCTGTGTTTTTTTTTAAATATTTTATTTATTTATTTAGACAGAGAGAGAAATCATGAGCAGAGAGAGAGGGAGAGAATCCACTGAGCATGGAGCTGGTCATGGGGCTCGATCCCATGACCCTGAGATCATGACCTGAGCTGAAATCAGGAGTCAGGCGCTTAACCAACTGAGCCACCCAGGCGCCCTGATTTCCCTGATTTTTTAAAAATAAAGCTATATTAACAGAATATTGGGCCTGGCATCAGATTTATGAGTATGTGAGAACTTAGTGCATAGCATAGGTAGCAAATAATTCGGTGAGAAGAGACTAATCAATAAATGCTAAGTTAGGACAATTGGGAAGAAATTAAAATTAGGTTTGAGCCTCAATAATGAGCAAAAATAAGTCCTATCTAATCAAAGACCTGGATGTGGAAAACAAAATTATAAAAGTTTTAGAAGCACATATAGAGCATGACTTTTGACCTTGGTATAGGTAATATTTCTTAAAGAATACCTCAATAAGCGCAAACCATACAAGAAATAATTGATACATTTGGCTACCTCAAAATTAAAAACATTGATATGGCTAAACTCACCAAAAGTTAAATTAAAAAATAAGAGATTTGGGGCGCCTGGGTGGCTCAGTTGGTTAAGCGTCTGTCTTCGGCTCAGGTCGTGATCCCAGGGTCCTGGGATCAAGCCCCGCATCAGGCTCCCTGCTCTTCGGGAGGCCTGCTTCTCCCTCTCCCACTCCGTCTGCTTGTGTTCCCTCTCTCGCTGTGTCTCTCTCTGTCAAATAAATAAATAAAATCTTTAAAAAAAATAAGAGATTAAACTGGGAAAGTGTATTTAGTATATAGATAACAGAATGATCATTATCAAAACTTTACAAATTAATAAGAAAGAGACAACTCTTCCCAACTGAAGAAAGGAAAAGGACATAAAAAAGCCTTCCATAGATAAGGAAACACAAATACATAATAAACATATGAAAATATATTTAATCTCACTAATAATCAGGGAAATGCAAATTAAAATAACCAGATACCATTTTTAACCCATCAGATTGGGAAAAATCATGAACTCTAATAATATCAAGTATTGGCATGGATATGGAAAAATGATATTCTCATTCAATAATAGTGAGAAGTAAATTGGTATAGGTATTTTGTGGAGCAATTTAGCAATAACTACTAAAGCTCAAAATACTCATAGTAGGGATGCCTGGGTGGCTCAGTCGGTTGGGCATCTGCCTTTGGCTCAGGTCATGATCCCAGGGTCCTGGGATCGAGCCCCACATTGGGCTCCTTGCTCAGCAGGGAGCCTGCTTCTCCCTCTGCCTGATGCTCCCCCTGCTTGTGCTCTCTCTCTCTCTGATAAATAAATAAAATCTTAAATGATATGCTATATGCTGGCTAACTGAACATAATTTAAAAAATGCTCATGGTATACAATCCATTAATTAACACTTTTAATTATTACCCTAGGGAAATGTTTATACATGTATGCAAGGAATGTGTATAAGCATATCCACTGCAGCATTATTTTGGTATCTAAACACTGGAAATAATCTAAATGCCCATCAATAAAGGGACTTTTAAAAAAGTTACAGTGTTTTGGGGGCACCTGGGTGGCTCAGTTGGTTAAGCAGCCAACTCTTGATTTCCACTCAGGTCATGATCTCAGGGTCCTAGGACTATGCTCCACACTGGGTCGGGAGTCTGCTTGAGGATTCTCTCTCCCTCTCCCTTTGCCCCTACCCCCTCAAATAAATAAATAAATCTAAAAAAAATTTTTTTTAATTACAGTGTTTTCATATTATAGAATACCATACAGCAGCTAAAAGGAATAAAATATATTTCTTTACATATATGAATTGATCTCAATGTTGAGTAAATAAAAGCAATTTTAAGAAGTACATATGTACTATGATATCAATTATATGTTTTTAAAGTACATATGCAAAATATTAACAATAATCATTTCTGGGTGTTGGGAACACAAGTGTTAGTTTTATCATTTTCTCTATTTTTCTGTAGTTAAAATGTTTCTCAAAAATGATGCAAAAAAGAACAGGTAGGGAGTGGTTAAGTGTTTCAAGTGCCATATTCAGGTCTAATTAGATAAAAACTGAGCATTATACATTGGATTTAGCCAGTAACTATTATTAAGTCAGTAACTTAATTAAGCATCTATTAAGTGCAAGGTAAGTAACTATTAAGTCAGTAACTATTATTAAGCATCTATTAAGTGCAAGGTATTTTGACTTGTCACAGCATGGGGAAGTAGAGTATAAGCCTAAAGGCAAGATATAGCTTTCATGATTTTGACTCTGTAGCTTTTATTTACATAATGATGGTAGTGGTGGTGACGATAAAAGCTTCAATAAACCATATTCATTTACATAAAAATCTCAAATCTCCTGTATCAACTAATTGCAAACTTTCTGCTTAGGTAGGGTTTTTGGATCGGCAGAGGACATTGGCCTTGCTGGAAACATTCTATGACCAAAGTTCAAAAACGCTTAGAAGTTTGCTGCGAAACCCAAGACAATGTAAGTGCCATTCAGAGGGAGTATGCTCAAACTAGAATGACGTAATATACTCCTATGATAAAAGTCATTGTATTCCCATGGAATCCCTTCATATGATATCTCCCTTAGATCATGATAGCTAATCTAACTGTTCATTCCTCACAAAATTCACTCTTCATCACAACTAGATGTATTTCTCACTATAGTCCAATACTAAAAGTTGTCAAGTTAGAACTCAATTTTAAGTTCATTCAAATGAAGAGGTGCTTGAGTGGCAATCTGAATGTTTTGGAAATTAAGTTGGTAATGGTAATTCCAGTTTTAATGTCCAACTTAGAATTCTAAAATTTCTAAGAAAAATGTTTCCTTCTCCCAAGCATTTTTACTTCTCCACCTTTACTGAAATTATACAGTAAAATATCTTTTTTATATTACTACCAAAACAAGGAGGATTATGGGGTTTTTTTTGAGAGGGAGAAAGGGGGCAGGGGCAAAGGGAGAAGGAGAGAGAGAATCTTAAGCCGGCTCCACGCCCAGCACAGAGCCTGATGTGGCACTTGATCTCACAACCCTGAGATCATGACCTGAGTTGAAATCAAGAGCCGGATGTTTAACCAACTGAGCCACCCAGATGCTCCATTTTTATTTTTTAAAAAGAAAGCCTTTGAATGGATGGGTTTTCCAAAGAATGTTGATAATTTAGTTCTGTGTGAAAATAGTTGGACACTTAAAAATCTATGGGTGATATAGAGTAGTCCTGGACACCAGAGTTGTTTTGTTATTATTGTTATTTTACTGTTTGAGTGGGATTCTGGTGAATGCTATCCAATCTTTCCCTAGAATTCTGAACCAGGTGTTCACATAAGTTGTGGAGGAAAAGAATTGAGGAATGAAGAAGAAAGAAAGGGAGAGAATAAGGAAGGGGGAGAAAATGAATATTAGGAAAACATAGCCCAGTGAATGATAGAGATTTGCTTTTATTTTGATATTGTAGATATTTAAAAGGTATTTGAGGTGGAAGACATGTGTCCTCTTCCTCATCCCTATGCTATGGTTGTTGTTGGAGGACCATAAACAGAGGATAAATTCTATTGTCTTGGCAGTCTAAGCAACTCTCCAAGTAGAAGAGGAAGAATCATACTATTTCCAAAACCACACCTATTAGGAAGGGGTAATTTCTAACTTACAGTAGTGAGCATCTTTTATGTTCCCTTGAATATCTTTTTTGCTTTTATTGTGTTGTAGGTAAAGGTAACTGTTATTTATTTAAAGCAATAGGCCTATGTTAAATTACTGTGATCAACACTGTATTGCATTAATTTACTAGCTCTGATTCTTCATTATAACATCAATTGTTTAGGGAAATATTTTTTTTTTTCTGCATTAGGGCCATTCATTGAATTTGAAGAGATAGACTTGCCTGAGTTCTGGGGAGACATGGATAATCAGAAACATATTTATGAAGACTTTGACAAAGTGCTCTTAGAGATGAATGCATTACTTTCTGAAAAACATGCTAGCAAAACCCAAAGCAAGTTGTTAGAAACTCCAGAAGATCAACATAAACATGATGAACATAATGAATCAACACTGCCAGAAGAGCAGAGAGAGACGACTTCAGAACAAGAACCAAACAGAATTTCAACCAAAGAACAAGAACAAGACAGAGAGTCAACTGGAGAAAAAGAACTATACAGAGAATCAGTAACAGAACAAGAAACCCACAAAGGGTCAACTCCAGAACAAGGATCAAGTAGAGAGTTAATAGAACAAAGACCACCACAAAGAGTGTCATCTTCAGAACAAGGAGTCAACATGGAATCAACTGCAGAACAAGGACTCTACAGAGAATCAATATCAGCACAAGGACAACACAAAGGGTCAACAGCAGAACAAGGATCACACAGAGAGTCAGTAACAGGAGGAGCACACAAAGGGTCAGTTGCAAAACGAGGATCACACAGAGAGTCAGTAGCAGAACAAGGATCACACAGAAGGTCAGTTGCAGAACAAGGATCACACAGAGAGTCAGTAGCAGAACAAGGATCACACAAAGGGTCAACTGCAGAACAAGAACCATCCAGAGAGATAATTCCAGAAAAACAACAGGATTCAACTTTACAATCAGAAAGAGGTAGTATCTTCAGAGAAAGTAAAATATCTAGGGAGGCTACTTCCTATGAGTACACTGAAATCTCCCCACGGGAAGAGAAGACTCAGGAGCAAATATATGAAGAGGAACTATCTGTGAGTCCTGAACTGCAAGAGGAAGTTCTGACGTCAAGAAGAAAAGATCATCTTTCAGGTAGTAACGCAGTTCATCTATGACATCAGCTTCATGTTTGTGGAGTGATTGTTTAAGTCTTTTCAGAAAATACTCATTCCAATTAGGATCTTTTCTGGCATACCAGATCATTCAAACCTTAGATATTTTGCTATGCAACATGTGTCTAGGCCTTGAACAATCAATTAAATACAAACCAGAATGTTTCTATTGTCAATTTATCTCGAATTCCTTTTGCACGGGAAGCCCATTCATAAGGAAGCAATCTGGTAATATTACATATAGAAAATTTCACTGGACTCCTGAAAAGGCAGTAGAAACCCTTTCCGGTTTTTTGTTTTTTTTTTTAAGATTTTATTTATTTATTTGGGAGAGAGAGAAAGCGGGAAGAGGAGCAGAGGAACAGGGACAAGTAGACTGTGCTGAGCACAGAGCCCAATGCGGGGCCCAATCCCAGGACCCTGAGATATGACCTGAGCCAAAAACAAGAGTCGGTCGATTAACCGACTGAGCCACCCAGAGGCCCTAGAAGCCTTTTCATTTTAAATGTGGTGGTGTCTAATATTAGAAGCCACTTTTTAAAATGTCTTTTATTTCAACTATAAACTGGATCTTGCATTTTTCAGTTATATAAGATATGTGTTCTAGAAGAGTTTCTGAAAGTTATATTTAAGACAGAAAACACTCTGCATGTCAAATATTTATTCTGCAGAAGACTTTTCCTCTGAATTGCCTATGCCAATGTATGCCTTTTTGTTGAAAGATTCGAGCTTCTTAGAAAGCCAGTCTCAACACCACTTAAGCCCTCAGTTAGGCATAAATATTTTTAAAGTTCTGCTCTTTAATTTTAAAGTCCCACAGTCCCAAAAAAAGTCCTTATTCAAAACTCCTAAGACATGAGTAACCTGTGTTCTAGATTCTACATTATCAGTAACTAAATTGAAATATCTCATTTTTTCAGCATTATGTTTGGTTGTCCATAAAATAAGGCTATTAATTTTTGGCTCTCCTTACATAGTAGGGATGCAGCTAGGAAAATCGTGAAGTTACTATTCAATCAGATGTTATTAGTAAGGACTTAATTTTGTTAAGTGTAACAGTGATCCAAAATGACAGTGTCTTAAAAAAAAACATAAACAAAACCAAAACAAAATAGCAATGTCTAAACAACATAGGAGTTTCTTTCCTTTTGATATAAAAGTTAAAACTTATATGACAGCTCAGTCCCATGAACTCAGCACTGGCTCAAGTTCTATCTTGTGTCCCCTCTAACCACATAGTCCTGGATGACTCACTACCGTGTCCATATTCTGACCAAAAGGTAAGGAGAAAAAAGAAGGGGTAGGCATTACATCACTTGCCCACACATCACATTGGTCAGAATTTAGGCATTTGGTGACATCTAGCTGTGACAGAGGCTAGGAAATGTAGCCCTCAGATTGAGTGGCCAAATTTGGGTACAACAAATAGCTTTTGTCATAGAGCTGCTCTCAACAACTTAAAGTTATTAAGTGATATCATTGTGGTTGAATGTGACACAACATAAATGGGAAATAACCTGATAGAACGTTTTTGTTGTTCTATATGCAAGGCATTTTTCTCATTCATTAACTTAGGAATATATCATAGAATATATAAAGTCCAATTTATAGGCATTTTCTTTTTTTTCTTTCAAGTTTTTATTTAAATTCCAGTTCATTATAGCCACTTTCTTTTGTTCCTTTTAGAAACGACAAAAAAGGAAAGTCAGAAAGAGCCATCCTGTGAAAAGTCCCAAGAAATAGAAGGAAAGTCATGGTCAGGTGACTCATTTAATCCTCCTTTCATTTATAATCTAGAACAAAAACATTATGAAAGTGAAATTAAATTGTCTGTGTTATGGAATGTATATTTTGTAGGCGAACTTTTGACTTGTAACTGGAAGATGAATTGTATCAAATGTGAAGATGAGGAACAAGCAAACTTACTCCTCGGTAACTCCAGGTTCACAGGTACATGTTAGCAACCAAACTAGGAAGACTAGATGGCAGTCCAATTGATGAATTTAATTTACTGTGGTACCCCATGATAAAAACTGAACTTAGCCAACACACGATGGCAGGGTGATCCTTGCATTATTTTGTCCCTGAGCTGATGGATCTAAACATAGACAAGATGAATGTTTTTGGTGGTAGTGTACATGTAGGCATGTGCTATTGAGGGATGCTTTTCTGCTTTAAAACATATGCATTAGTATACAATTTGTTTTTACCATTACATGGCCCTACAACCGCTTTGAAGCTATGATCCAGGTATACAAAGGGAATCAGATATCAGATATTAGAACTCAATAGAAATCAATCCAGGCTAATGGGTATTAAGGAGGGCACGTTCTGCATGGAGCACTGGGTGTTATGCACAAACAATGAATCATGGAACACTACATCAAAAACTAATGATGTAATGTATGGTGATTAACATAACAATAAAAAGTCAAAAAAAGAAAGAAAGAAAGAAATCAGTCCAGCAATTCCTCTCCCTGATAGTTCCATAACTCAACATGTGAGACAGGTTTGAATCTGTCTTGTTTTTAAAGACTTATAAACTAAGATCGACTTAACAGAGAGAGCAAAGAGTAGCTTTTAGCTCTCAGATAAACCATGTATTTAACAATGATTGTTCCAACAAGTACTCATATTTTACTGCAGTGCTATTTTATCATTTTATCTTCCACCAACAAGTAGTAGAACTAATTATATTAAGATTATTTTCTTCCTCTCTGCAGATTTTTTTCTCATTTAAGCCTGGGTCAAATAACAAACTTTCTATCCTCAAAATACTTTGGTAAAAATGCATGGCATCGGTCAAGCTCCTGTGGCCTGCTAGTTCGTGTTCTTCTTCTCCTGGTCTTACTTCTTTTTTTTTAATTTATTTTAAAAGATTTTATTTATTTATTTGACAGAGAGAGAGAACACAAGTAGGCAGAGCAGCAGGCAGAGAGAGAGGGAGAAGCAGGCTCCCCGCTGAGCAGGGAGCCCGATGCAGGGCTTGATCCCAGGACTCTGGGATCCTGACCTGAGCCGAAGGCAGACGCTTAACCGACTGAGCCACCCAGGTGCCCCTGGTCTTACTTCTTTATTTCAGTTTTGCTTTACCATTTAAAAAAACTGCATGGGTGATTATTTTTAGGTCATGTCAAATCTCATATGGAAGGCATGAGGGCATGAATGATTGAATCGGTGAATAAATCAAACATAAGTCACTGGGCTGATATTTTATGAAATATGCTTCATATTATAAGACTGGGCTTCAAGATAAATATATTAGTCAAGACTCTTCGGGGGAGAGGTTGCTGTAGTATTTATAGATTTATTTAACTGTCAAATCCAAACCACAGCTGGCTTCAGGCACAAATGAATCCAAGGGCTCAATAACAGCAGTGAGACACTGTCTCTGCCTCTCAGCCCTGTTCCTCTCTGTGTAACTTTCAGTTTTAGGTCGTTTTCTCCATGTTGTGATAGAGATGTCCATAAGAGTATTGCTAAGCCTAGAGCCTATGTTCAGGAATCAGAATGCTAAAAGAGTGATTCTTCCCCAGTAGTTCCCAAAAAGTTCTGGGGCTCATTCTCATTGGCATATAGTGGATCACATTGCTGTCATATGGGAATCATTGGCCAGACCTATATCACATGGTCTTGTAGCAAAGGTGGGGGATGCTCAGTACCACCTGATTCATCTAAATCTATAAAGAACTTACCAAACTCAATACCCAAAAAACAAATAATCCAGTTAAGAAATGGGCAGAAGACATGAATAGACATTTTTCCAAAGAAGACATACAGATGGCCAACAGACACAGGAAAAGATGCTCAACCTCACTCCTCATCAGGGGAATACAAATCAAAACTACAATGAGATATCACCTCACACCTGTCAGAATGGCTACAATTAACAACACAGGAAACAACAGGTATTGGCGAGGATACAGAGAAAGGGGAACCGTCTTACACTGTTGGTGGGAATGCAAACTGGTGCAGCCACTGTGGAGAACAGTATAGAGGTTCCTCAAAAAATTAAAAATAGAGCTACCCTACAACCCAGCAATTGCACTACTAGGTATTTACCCAAAGGATACAGAAATAATAATTCAAAGGGATACATGTACCCCGATGTTTATAGCAGCATTATCAACAATAGCCAAATTATGGAAAGAGCCCAACTGTCCATCGATTGATGAATGGATAAGGAAGATGTAGTGTAGGGGTGCCTGGGTGGCTTAGTAGGTTAAGTGTCCTGAGATAGAGCCCCGCATCTGGCTCCGCGCTCAGCGGGGAATGTGCTTGTCTCTCTGCCTCTCCCTCTGCCCCTCCCCCCACTTGAGTTTTCTCTCTCTCTCTCTCTCTCTCAAATAAATAAATAAGATCTTTTTAAAAAAAAAAGAAAAGATGTAATATATATTACATATAATATATAAAATATATATAATGGAATATTACTCAGTCATAAAAAAAAGAATGAAATCTTGTCCTTTGCAACGAAGTGAATGGAGCTAGAGTATATTACGCTAAGCGAAAAAGTGAGAGAAAGACAAATATCATATGATTTCATTCATATGTGGAATTCAAGAAACAAACAAGCAAAGGAGAAAAAATAAGACAGAGAGAGAGAGAGAAACAGACTCTATAATTATAGAGAACAAACTGATGGTTACCAGGGCAGAGATGGGGGGTGGGGGGGATTAAAGAGGGCACTTGTGATGAGCACAGGGTGATGTATGGAAGTATTGAATCACTATATTGTACACCTGAAACTAATATCACACTATATGTTAACTAACTGGAATTTAAATAAAAACTCGAAACATAAAAAAATTAACATAAAAGAATAAGATGATAAATTAGATCTCATCAAATAAAACTTTTGTTTCTTAAAACATGTCATTAAAGAAGTGCATATATAAGCCACAGATATGGAAAAAATACTTAAAATATTTGCAAAATTTATATCTGACAAAGGACTGCTATCCAGAAAATATTAAGATCTTCAACAACTCGGGCGCCTGGGTGGCTTAGTTGGTTAAGCGACTGCCTTCGGCTCAGGTCATGATCCTGGAGTCCCAGGATCGAGTCCTGCATCAGGCTCCCTGCTCAGCAGGGAGTCTGCTTCTCCCTCTGACCCTCCCCCCTCTCATGTGCTCTCTCCCTCTCTCATTCTCTCTCTCAAATAAATAAAAAAATCTTTAAAAAAAAAAAAGATCTTCAACAACTCAAAAATAAAAATATAAACAACATAATATAAATTAGTAGAACATGTTACTAGATGCTTCACAAATCAAACACATAAGAATGAGTAATGAACACATGAAAAAGTGTACAATGTCATTAGTCATCATGAAAAACAGACTAACATTACAATGAGAAACCACTACATATGACCCGAATGGCTAAAATGAAAAAGACTGACAACATTGACTCTTGGCAAGATTGTGGAGAAACTGGAACTCTTCAGGATTGTTGGTGGGAGTTTAAAATGTTACAGTTACTTCAGAAAATATCTATGTGTTGTAAAACCAAACACATATTTACCCATGATCCAGATATTCCAATCCCAGTTATTTATCCAATAGATTTAAAAGCATGTTTACAACAACAACAGCAAAACATATATAAGAATATGTAAACCAGGTATATTTATAATAGCCTGAACTTTCTGGAAACATTCCAGGTATCTATCAGTAAGAGAATAAATAAAAAATTGTGACATATTTATAAATCAAATATTGCTCAGCCATAAAAATGAACTATTGGTACATGTGAAATGAAAATAAAAATATAAGCTGACAGTGGGGAAGAGATGTTTTCCTCATGAAGGGAGCGTGGGTTTCTGACAGGAAAAAAAGTAGCAGATGTTTATTACAATAAGTACTTGTATATTTTCTCTAAGCTTTAAGAAATTGTTCACTTTACTGTTTGTTGTATGTTTCCTGCTTAATAGACCTACACTCAATTATCAGAAATATTCAGTCTTACAAGGAAGTAAAAGGTAGAAGTGCTTTCAATGGAGTTTCCTTAAATCTGCTCCAGTTTGTGCAACTTCTGGAGACATTTATTGGTGAAGATGTCCCCTTGAGTGTCAGTGAGACCCTCACATCCTTTTTTAAGCGGGGCTATGTTGAAACAAAAGAAGAGAAAATAAGTGGCTTAGAGCAGGTGAGTAATATTATTTATCAATAAAACAGGTGGAGGCACTATTATTAATAAATCTCTCAACCTCAGTTGCTCCTAATGTGGCCCTTTAAAAATTTATAACCAAGGTGCCCCTGGTGGCTCAGTTGGTTGAGCATCTGACTCTTGATCTCAACTCAGGTCTTGATCTCAGGGTCATGAGTTCAAGCCCTGCATTGGGCTCCACAAGGAGCGTGAAGTCTACTTAAAAAAGAAATAGGGTGCCTGGGTGGCTCAGTCGTTAGGCGTCTGCCTTCGGCTCAGGTCATGATCCCAGGGTCCGGGAATCGAGTCCCCCATCGGGCTCCTTGCTTAGTGGGGAGTCTGGTTCTCCCTCTCCCACTCCCCCTGCTTGTGTTCCCTCTCTTGCTGTGTCCCTCTCTGTCAAATAAATAAAATCTTAAAAAAAAAAGAAAGTTCCTTAAAAAAAGGTTTATAACCAAACTTATCGCTTTATTTCAATGAGCATAGCCATTAAGTATTTTATTTTATTGTCAAATGTTCTGAGATCACACTCCAGAGAATTCATTCCCCTAATAATAACATGATTGCTGGTGGCAGGAGATGGTTTATTGTACAGCTTTCTTTTTCCTCTTCTGAAGCTTGAAGAGCAGATTCTGAGGAGTAGAAATGTGTATGTGCAAAAAATGTGTGTGTATGCACACTATCTGCTGTGTGAATGCATTTACTAATGCACATACCTAGGGGTACAATTATGATTTGTATATGTATTTTTATTCATGTGAATCCAGGTGATACATGTTTCCTAAGAAGTTAGTACCTACTTGATGATAGATAAATGCATACACCTTAGCTGAAATAAACAATTTATGTGCCCTTTTATGAAATATATAAATTACATTCACCGGACATATTCACTAATCTCAGCAGCCTTATGAGTCTTCTCAACCTAATTCTAGACTTGATATCCCTTTTGCCTCCTCAATTGCAATTTCCCCATTTAACCAAATGCTATATATTACTTTCTTTTAGCAATTAAATCTATCTAGATAATAATTTAGTTACTATCTGACTGATATAATTAATCTAGTAAAAAATCTAAACGGTAAATAAAATCAATGTCAAGTTAGGTCAATGTTAAGTTATGAAAAATAATTTTTGAACACAATCATTTTTCATTGTTTGAACACTGCCCTTCATCCTCTTTCGATACACAGCATATCTCACCAAGAAGCCAGGTAGAGTATGCCATGTGTTTATCATATTCCTAAACAACCAGCGAGGGAGTAGAAAGGAATGAATCAAAGACTCTTAAGGAGTGTAACCCCTTTCCTAAGTTAATGTGCTTTAGTCCAATGCAGAGAATGCCTGTTTTTTGTTTTGTTTTGTTTTTTGTTTTTGGTCTACGAGTGAAACAGAGAAATGGTATTTAGATGATTAAAATTAAATGCTTCACGTCTGCCTTCGGCTCAGGTCATGATTTCAGGGTCCTGGGATCCAGCCCTGCATGGGGCTCCCTGTTGGGCGGGGAATCTGCTTCTTCCTCTCCCTCTGCCCCTCCCCCCCTGCGCCTGCTCTCTCTCGCACATGCTCATGTTCTTTCTCTCAAATAGATAAATAAAATCTTTTTAAAAAATTAAATACTTCATTTTCCCATTAATATCATGTTTAGCCCCAGCTATTTTTATAAAGCTGTTTTAGAAATAGTGCTGTGCTTTTTGGGGAAAAACATAGGATGGCAGCTAGCACAATGGATAGTATGTCCTGTGCTTTGTTATCCTGTTTCTATCCTAGGCTAGACAGAATGCTTCCAGAGCCCGACGGGAACTTCTCCTAGAAGCCGTGTTTCAGAAGTGGGACAGTGATGGCTCAGGCTTCCTGGATCTGAAGGAAGTTGATGAACTCTTGTACACATACAAGGAGGGAATGGAAAAAGAATCTATGAAGAAAGGTAAAAAGATAAGAATTTTCTTATTAAAGCTGTGGTAACAACTTGGCTTCACATTTTCCAGTACTATGACATATATAGTTAAAACTCTGGTTCTGAAACCACAGGACACCACTTCACACCTATTAGTATGGCTATAATTTTTTTCAGCTTTATTGAGATATAATTAATATAGAACATCATGTAAGTTTAAGGTGTACAGTGTGTTGATTTGATATATTTATATACTGCAAAATGATTACCACAGTAGCATTAGTTAAACACCTTTACCACTTCACATAATTACCATTTCTTTTTTGTAGTGAGAACATTTAAGATCTACTCTCTTAGCAACTTTTACGTATATAATACAGTATTGTTAACTATAATCACCATGCTGTACATTAGATCCACAGAACTTATTCATCTTATAATAGAAGTTTATGCCCTTTGGGGCACCTGGGTGGCTCAGTTAAGCATCCAACTCTTAGTTTCTGCTCAAGTCATGATCTCAGAGTCATAGGAATGAGTCCCGGGTTGGGCTTTGTGCTCAACGTGGAGTCTGCTTGAGATTCTCTCCCTCTCCCTTTGCCTCTCCCCCTGCTTGCACGTGCTCTCTCTCTAAAATAAAATTAAAAACCTTAAAAAAAAAAGATGTTTATACACTTTGACCAACATTCCCCCCAATCTCCCCCACCTCCAACCCCTAAGAACCACCATTTTATACTCTGAGTTTGGCTTTTTTAGATTCGACATATAAATGATATCATACAGTATTTGTCTTTCTCTGTCTGATTTCACTCAGCATAATGGTTTCAAGATCCATCCACGGCAGCACTCCATCTTTTTCATGACTGAATACTATTCCTGTGTGTGTGTGTGTGTGTGTGTGTGTGTGTGTGTGTGAATCACATTTTATTTATCCATTCATTCATTGATGGACACTTGGGTTTTTTTTCATATCTTGACTACTGTGAATAATTCTGCAATGAACACAGTGGTACAGATATCTCTTCAAGATAGTGATTTCATTTCTTTCCATTAGATACTCAGGAGTGGAATTGCTAGATAATATGGCAATTCTATTTTTAATGTTTTGAGGAATCTCCATACTGTTTTTCCTAGTGGTTATACCAATTTACATTCCCACCAGCAGTGCACAAGAGTTCCCTTTTCTCCACATCCTTGTCAACACTTGTTATCTCTTGTCTTTTTGGCACTAGCCATTCTGACAGGTGTGAGATGGTATCTCATTGTCGTTTTGATTTGCATTTCTCTAATTGTAAGTGATGTTGAGCATCTTTTCATGCACCTTTTGGTCATTTGCATGTCTTTGGAAATATGTCTATTCAGTTTTTTTGCCCATTTTTTAGTGTCTTGTTTTGTTTTTTGCACTTTTTCATGTGTCTATTGGCCATTTGGATGTCTTGTTTGGAAAAATGTCTGTTCATGTCTTCTGCCCATTTCTTGATTGGATTCTTTGTTCTTTGGGTGTTGAGTTTGATAAGTTCTTTATAGATTTTGGATACTAGCCCTTTATCTGATATGTCATTTGCAAATATCTTCTCCCATTCTGTCAGTTGTCTTTTGGTTTTGTTGACTGTTTCCTTTGCTGTCCAAAAGCTTTTTATCTTGATGAAGTCCCAATAGTTCATTTTTGCCCTTGCTTCCCTTGCCTTTGGCGATGTTTCTAGGAAGAAGTTGCTGCGGCTGAGGATGAAGAGGTTGCTGCCTGTGTTCTCCTTTAGGATTTTGATGGACTCCTGTCTCACATTTAGGTCTTTCAACCATTTTGAGTCTATTTTTGTGTGTGGTGTAAGGAAATGGTCCAGTTTCATTCTTCTGCATGTGACTGTCCAATTTTCCCAACACCATTTGTTTAAGAGACTGTCTTTTTTCCATTGGACATTCTTTCCTGCTTTGTCGAAGATTAGTCGACCATAGAGTTGAGGGTCCATTTCTGGGCTCTCCATTCTGTTCCATTGATCTATGTGTCTGTTTTTGTGCCAGTACCATACTGTCTTGATGATGACAGCTTTGTAATAGAGCTTGAAGTCTGGAATTGTGATGCCACCAGCTTTGCTTTTCTTTTTCAACATTCCTCTGGCTATTCGGGGTCTTTTCTGGTTCCATACAAATTTTAGGATTATTTGTTCCATTTCTTTGAAAAAAGTGGATGGTATTTTGATGGGGATTGCATTGAATGTGTAGATTGCTTTAGGTAGCATTGACATCTTCACAATATTTGTTCTTCCAATCCATGAGCATGGAACGTTTTTCCATTTCTTTGTATCTTCCTCAATTTCTTTCATGAGTATTTTATAGTTTTCTGAGTACAGATTCTTTGCCTCTTTGGTTAGATTTATTCCTAGGTATCTTATGATTTTGGGTGCAATTGTAAATGGGATCGACTCCTTAATTTCTCTTTCTTCTGTCTTGTTGTTGGTGTATAGGAATGCCACTGATTTCTGTGCATTGATTTTATATCCTGCCACTTTACTGAATTCCTGTATGAGTTCTAGCAGTTTTGGGGTGGAGTCTTTGGGATTTTCCACATAAAGTATCATATCATCTGCAAAGAGTGAGAGTTTGACTTCTTCTTTGCCGATTTGGATGCCTTTTATTTCTTTTTGTTGTCTGATTGCTGTGGCTAGGACTTCTAATACTATGTTAAATAGCAGTGGTGATAGTGGACATCCCTGCCATGTTCCTGACCTTAGGGAGAAAGCTCTCAGTTTTTCCCCATTGAGAATGATATTCGATGTGGGTTTTTCATAGATGGCTTTTATGATATTGCGGTATGTACCCTCTATCCCTATACTCTGTAGAGTTTTGATCAAGAAAGGATGCTGTACTTTGCAGCAGAAAGAAAAAGCATCTATTGGGAGGATCTCCCAATTTTTTTCTGCATCTATTGAGAGGATCATATGGTTCTTGTTTTTTCTTTTATTAATGTATTGTATCACATTGATTGATTTGCGGATGTTGAACCAACCGTGCGGCCCAGGGATAAATCCCACTTGGTCATGGTGAATAATCCTTTTAATGTACTGTTGGATCCTATTGGCTAGTATTTTGGTGAGAATTTTTGCATCCATGTTCATCAAGGATATTGGTCTGTAATTCTCCTTTTTGATGGGGTCTTTGTCTGGTTTTGGGATCAAGGTAATGGTGGCCTCATAAAACGAGTTTGGAAGTTTTCCTTCCATTTCTATTTTTTGGAATAGTTTCAGAAGAATAGGTATTAATTCTTCTTTAAATGTTTGGTAGAATTCCCCTGGGAAGCCATCTGGCCCTGGGCTTTTGTTTGTTGGGAGATTTTTGATGACTGCTTCAATTTCCTTAGTGGTTATAGGTCTGTTCAGGTTTTCTATTTCTTCCTGGTTCAGTTCTGGTAGTTTATACATCTCTAGGAATGCATCCATTTCTTCCAGATTGCTTAATTTGTTGGCATATAGTTGCTCATAATATGTTCTTATAATTGTTTGTATTCCTTTGGTGTTGGTTGTGATCTCTTTCATTCATGATTTTATTTATTTGGGTCATTTCTCTTTTCTTTTTGGCTGTCATCTCTTTCATTCATGATTTTATTTATTTTATTTTATTTATTTATTTTATTTTATTTATTTGGGTCATTTCTCTTCTCTTTTTGGTAAGTCTGCCCAGGGGTTTAGTGTTTCTAAAGACTAAAGTCTTTCTTGTTAGTTCTTTCAGAGAACCAGCTCCTAGTTTCGTTGATCTGTTCTACTGTTCTTTTAGTTTCTATTTCATTGATTTCTGCTCTGATCTTTATTATTTCTCTTCTCCTGCTGGGTTTAGGCTTTATTTGCTGTTCTTTCTCCAGCTCCTTTAGGTGTAGGGTTAGGTTGTGTATTTGAGACCTTTCTTGTTTCTTGAGAAAGGCTTGTATTGCTATATACTTTCCTCTTAGGACTGCCTTTGCTGCATCCCAAAGATTTTGAACAGTTGTGTTTTCATTTTCGTTTGTTTCCATGAATTTTTTAAATTCTTCTTTAATTTCCTGGTTGACTCATTCATTCTTTAGTAGGATGCTCTTTAGTCTCCATGTATTTGAGTTCTTTCTGACTTTCCTCATGTGATTGAGTTCTAGTTTCAAAGCATTGTGGTCTGAAAATATGCAGGGAATGATCCCAATCTTTTGGTACCGGTTGAGACCTGATTTGTGAACTAGGATGTGATCTATTCTGGAGAATGTTCCATGGGCACTAGAGAAGAATGTGTATTCTGTTGCTTTGGGATGGAATGTTCTGAATATATCTGTGAAGTCCATTTGGTCCAGTGTGTCATTTAAAGTCTTTATTTTCTTGTTGATCTTTTGCTTAGATGATCTGTCCATTTCAGTGAGGGGGGTGTTAAAGTCCCCCACTATTACTGTATTGTTGTCGATGTGTTTCTTTGCTTTTGTTATTAATTGGCTTATATAATTGGCTGCTCCCATGTTAGGGGCATAGATATTTACAATTGTTAGATCTTCTTGTTGGATAGACCCTTTAAGTAGGATATAGTGTCCTTCCTCATCTCTTATTACAGTCTTTGGTTTAAAATCTAATTTGTCTGATCTAAGGATTGCCACCCCAGCTTTCTTTTGGTGTCCATTAGCATGGTAAATGGTTTTTCACCCCCTCACTTTCAATCTGGGGTGTCTTTGGGTCTAAAATGAGTCTCTTGCAGACAGCATATCGATGGGTCTTGTTTTTTTATCCAATCTGATAGCCTGTGTCTTTTGATTGGGGCATTTAGCCCATTTACATTCAGAGTAACTACTGAAAGATATGAATTTAGTGCCACAGTATTGCCTGTAAGGTGACTGTTACTGTATATTGTCTGTGTTCCTTTCTGGTCTATGTTGCTTTTAGGCTCTCTCTTTGCTTAGAGGACCCCTTTCAAGATTTCTTGTAGGGCTGGTTTTGTGTTTGCAAATTCCTTTAGTTTTTGTTTGTCCTGGAAGCTTTTTATCTCTCCTTCTATTTTCAGTGACAGCCTAGCTGGATATAGTATACTTTGCTGCATATTTTTCTCATTTAGTGCTCTGAAGATATCATGCCAGTCCTTTCTGGCCTGCCAGGTCTCTGTGGATAGGTCTGTTGCCAATCTAATGTTTCTACCATTGTAGGTTACAGGTCTCTTCTCCCGAGCTGCTTTCAGGATTTTCTCTTTGTCTCTGAGACTCGTAAGTTTTACTATTAGATGTCGGGGTGTTGACCTATTTTTATTGATTTTGAGGGGGGTTCTCTGTGCCTCCTGGATTTTGATGCCTGTTTCCTTCCCCAAATTAGGGAAGTTCTCTGCTATAATTTGCTCCAATATACCTTCTGCCCCCTCTCTCTTCTTCTTCTTGGAACCCAATTATTCTAATGTTGTTTCATCTTATGGTATCACTTATCTCTTGAATTCTGCCCTTGTGATCCAGTAGTTGTTTATCTCTCTTTTTCTCAGCTTCTTTATTTTCCATCATTTGGTCTTCTGTATCACTAATTTGCTCTTCTGCCTCATTTATCCTAGCAGTTAGAGCCTCCATTTTTGATTGCACCTCATTAATAGCCTTTTTGATTTCGACTTGGTTAGATTTTAGTTCTTTTATTTCTCCAGAAACGGTTTCTCTAATAACTTCCATGCTTTTTTCAAGCCCAGCTAGTATCTTTATAATCGTCATTCTGAACTCTAGTTCTGACATCTTACTAATGTCTGTATTGATTAGGCCCCTGGCAGTCGGTACTGCCTCTTGTTCTTTTTTTTGAGGTGATTTTTTCCATCTTGTCATTTTGTCCAGAGGAGAATCGATGAATGAGAGAACAAAATGCTAACAGGGTAACAAGGACCCCAGAAAAATATACACTAAAGAAATCAAAAGAGACCTGAAACCGGGGGAAAAGAAAGGGAAAGAAAGGAAAAAGAAAAAAAAGAAAAAGATAAAAAAAAAAAGAATATGATCAAATATGATCAGGCTGGTGCATAGATCAGTGCCACACACTAGATTTGGGGCGTATTTTGGTCTGTTAGAAGAAGGTGCCTCCCAAAATTTTAAAGAAAGAAAAACTTATATATGTACAAAAATAAGGGTTAATACAATGAAGGGATGGAATATGACTGTAAAGATGAAAATTATAAAAGATTTTATAAAAGGAATTGATAAGATAAGAAGAAAGAAGAAAGAAGAGAAATTTAAAAAAAGGGGGAAAGAATGTGATCAGGCAAGAGACTAGAACAAAGCCATACAGTAGAAATTTAGGGTATGTTTTGGTCTGTTAGAAGAAACTGCATCCCAAAATTTTAAAGAGAGAACGACTTATATATATATATATATATATATATACCAAAAATAAGGTTAACTACTATGAAGGGATAGAATATGACTCTAAAAATGAAAAATAAAAAAGAATTTTAAAAAAGGGATTGATAAGATGTTGGTTGAAAAAGGGAAAAAGAAAAGTTCAAAAAAAAAAAGAAAAAGAAAATTTAAAAAATTAACTTTGAAAGACTACAGAATCATGGTAAAAAAGCCATGGATTCTATGTGCATTATTCCCCTAGCGCTGGAGTTCTGCCGTTCTCATTGATCAGTAAACTTGGTCTTGGCTGGCTGTTCTTGCTGATCTTCTGGGGGAGGGGCCTGTTGCCGTGGTTCCCAAATGTCTTTGCCGGAGGCGGAATTGCCCCGCCCTTGCCCGGTCCGGGCTAAGTAATCTGCTTGGGTTTGCTCTCGGGAGCTTTTGTTCCCTGCAAGCTTTCTGTACAGCTTTGGAGGCCGAGAGTGAAAATGGCGGCCTCCCAATCTCCGCCCTGGAGGAGCCGAGAACTCGGGGCCCCACTCCTCAGTGAGCCCCCAGAGAAAAGCCGTCAGTCACTCCCGTCTCCCCAGTCTCCGGCCGCACTCCCTGCTCACCCGGCCTATGACCGCGCGTTTCTATCTCTGGCACCCAACCCCGTGTGGGGTCTCCAAACCCAGCAGATCCCTGCAGTGCGCTCCCACACCACTCCTCCCGGGGGAGGAAGGGGAGTCTCCCTGGATCTGCCGCTTGTTGGGTCCCTGCTGGAGGAGCAGTGGCCCGACTGTGCCACGGATCACAGTTTATGGCAACCCCGAGCTGAGAGCCCGCACCTCGGCTCCGTCTCTGCAGCCGGCTTCCCTGCTCCGATACCTGGGAGCTCTGCCGCACTCAGGCACCCCCAGTCTTTCTGTGACCCCGAGGGTCCTGAGACCACACTGTCCCACGAGGGTTCCACCCCCCGCTTAGCCACTGGAGCGATGTCTCTCAGCAGAGCAGACTTCTAAAAGTTCCGATTTTGTGCTCCGCGGCTCTATCACTTGCCAGAAGCGGCCGACGGAGGCCCCTCCCCCGCCATCTATCCTCCCGAATATCGCCTCGGATTCACTTCTCCGCACGTCCTACCTTCCAGAAAGTGGTCGCTTTTCTGTTCAGAGAGTTGCTGCTATTCTTTTCTTCGATCTCCTGTTGAGTTCATAGGTGTTCAGAATGGTTTGATCCCTATCTAGCTGAATTCCTGGGACCAGACGAAATTTAGGTCTCCTACTCCTCCGCCATCTTGCTCCTCGCCCTATGGCTATAATTTTTAAAATAGAAAAATTACAAATGTTGGCAAGGATGTAGAGAAGTTGGAACCCTCATGCATTGCTGGTGGGAAGGGTAGAAAATGTCAGAGCTATCAGGAGCGGAATATGTTGTAGAGTGCTTTGTCCAAGAACTTTACATAGTTAGATTCCTTCTGTGTACCTAGCTACCCTCGCTCTTGGGGTTAAAAATATCCAAAACATTCCTCAGTTCTGCCTGTTTTCTCTTCTTGTTGTATCTCTCTGCCTCTACAAGGTCTGATTCACCTCTCAAGTAGGGCTGGCTTGCAAGTTTCTCCTGAATTTAATAATTTAACCACTTAATTCTCCTTAATGACTTTTCTTTTTTATTTATTTATTATTATGTTTAATTAGCCAACATATAGTACACCATTAGTTTTTGATGTAGTGTTCAACGATTCATTAGTTGCGTATAACACCCAGTGATCACTTTTCTTTTCCTATACTACATTTTTCTCTTCTGATCAATACTTCCAATCGAAAGTTACTAAAATTCTTATTCCCGTATAATAAGTTTCCTCATTCATTTGATTAGATTCCAGTATAAGTTATTTTGCTTTCCACTGGGTTTAAAGATTTATCTGGTGACTTTTACATACTAGATTTCCAATTCATAAAGTATACGGTGAATGATAAAAAAGAATGATCAGGGTTAGTTAAGTTCTTCAACCCTTTCAAAATTATTGTATTCACTGATCTTCAAGTGTACTTAAGTTTATCAATTGTCATGTGTTCTTCATTCACTATGTCTTCTGCAAACTTTACACTACACTACTTGTCTTAGACTGCATCCAAAGAATGAAGCTTCAAAGGGCACAATGAAGTGGTCTCCACTTATAAGGTGGGCAAATTTCATAAAACAGAACCATGTTCTATAGAGGAAAGAACACTACACAGTCATCAAGAGAGCTGTGTTCCAATACTAGATCTTTCACTTAATGGTCACATGGCTGTGGTTCAGTCAGTTAAACATCTGCCTTTGGCTCAGGTCATGATCCCAGGGTTCTTGGATCAAGGCCCGCATCATGCTCCCTGCTCAGCGGGGAGTCTGCCTTTCCCCCTCCCTCTGCCTCCCCCTCAAATAAATAAGTAAAATCTTTTTTTAAAAATGGTCACATGACCAAAGGCAAGTTACTGAACCTCGACAGATCCAGGTGTTCTCATTTGTAAAAGGAAGGAGTTAGACATGATGATTTCTAGAATTTAAGAAACCTGAGGATGATATTATAAGGAAGTTCCAATACATATGACTGAAGTACAGCAATAGGGATAGGTAGAAAGCATAAATGTGATGGGTTAAGCCCAGCAAGTGAGAAGGAGGAAAGTAATGAGGAGGCAGAATCTGCTGCCAGAAATAAATTTCTGCAAGCAGGAAGAACAAATTATTCTCTCCAAGGGTAGGCTTATACAAAATGACTCTCTCTTAACACATATTGGTAGCCACCTGGCCTGAGGAGATGATTGCTGAGCTGATGGCCATATGGAAGAAGAAAGGCAGATTTAGCTTCCTTTAAAAAGGGAGAAAATTCTAAATTCAAACATTAGCTAATAACTGATCAGCAAATCTTCAAATAGCTCTTTGTTTATTTATTTTGTTTTGTTTAGCTCTACCCTTCTTATCTATTTCAGTGTCAAAGATTAAAAATTGGATAAAAATTGGAGAAATAGGATAAAGTCACAGACTTAGAAATTTCTATAAGTGTTTCTGCTGCTATCCTCAAAATGCAAGTTTTTTTTTATATGGAAGGGGCAACTTGAAACTTTTAGCCAGTAATTTTCCCTTTTTATTTCTGTCTAATACAGCCTAACCTGAGAAGAAATACCACATATAAAAGCTGTAAAACATGTGATCTGTCTATACTGTAGAATTTAATGGAATAAATCACTCTTTCCCCATTACTTCCCAAGGAATAGCTATTAACATTTGTTGGATATGTACGCCCTTTAATTTTCTATTAAATGATAAGATCTGCTTTAATATATGTTTCATTTTTTTTAAGTAGGCTCCACCCCCAGTGTGGAGCTCAGCATGGGTCTTGAACTCCTGACCCTGAGATCAAGACTGAGCTGAAATCAAGAGTTAGACGCTTAACCAACTGAGCCACCCAGACACCCCTATATAAGTTTCTATTTAGGCAGGACATTTAACTTTCTTAAAGTTATAACATTTTGGTGATGCATTTTGTCACCAAATTCAAGAAATCTTGAATATTTAAGAACGATGTTTATTTAGAAAACCCCACTCACATAGTGTTTTTTTTTAAAGAAACTGAAAACTGTTTCTCTGAGAAACAAACTGAAGGTTTTAGAGGGGAGTGGGTGGGGGGATGGGTTAGCCCGGTGATGGGTATTAAGGAGGGCACGTACTGCATGGAGCACTGGGTGTTATATGAAAACAATGAATCGTGGATCACTACATCAAAAACTAATGATGTATTGTATGGTGACTAACATAACAAAATAAAATTTAAAAAATAAAATATTTAAAGAGCTGAAAAAAAAAAAGAAACTGAAAACTGGACAAATAGTGTAAAACAAACTGCTGTTTCTTCACTCTGGAACAAGGAATCTCTAAGCAACTCCTCAGCCTTTCCTTGATTGCCATGACTTTAACATTTCTGAAGATTATAGGCTGGTTGTTTTTAGTATGTCCTTTTAGTTTGGTCTAATGTTTCCTCATGATTAAATTCAGATTAATCCCCCTTTAGCAGAAATATCATGTAAGTGACGCTGTATTTTCTCATTGAATCTTAGCAGAAGTCCCATGATAATAACATGATATCTGTGGCGACTCCTCAAAAAATTAAAAATAGAACTACCCTATGAGCGAATGATCACTGTACTGGGTATTTACCCAAATAATACAAAAACACTAGTTCAAAAAGATATATGCACCCCTTTGTTTATTGCAGCATTATTTACAATAGCCAAACTATGGAAGCAACCCAAATGCCCACTGATAGATGAATGGATAAAGAAGATGGGATATATATACACACACACATATACATACAATGGAATATTATTCAGACATAAAAAAAGAATGAAATATTGCCATTTGCAACAACATGGGTGGAACTAGAGAGTATTATGCTAAGTGAAATAGGCCAGTCAGAGAAAGACAAATACCATAAAACTTCACTCATATGTGGAATTTAAGAAACAAAACAAGGAAAAAGAGACAAACCAAAAAACAGATTCTTGGCTCTAGAGAACAAACTGATGGTTAGCAGAGGGGAGGTGGGTGAGGGGATGGGGGAAATAGGTGAAGGGGATTAAAGAATACACTTATCTTGATGAGCACTGAGTAATGTATGGAATTGTTGAATCACTATATTGTATACCTGAAACTAATATAACACTATGTTAACTACACTGGAATTTTTAAAAAATGATATCTGTCAGTCCCTTCCATTTAAAAATTACTCTTTTTCCCTTTGTAATTAATGTTTTTTTGTGGTTGTCCTTTGAAACCATAGAAACATTCCCTTTCTTTTTTTTTTTTTTTAAGATTTTATTTTTAAGTAATCCCTACACCCAATATGGGGCTCGAACTCACAACCCCAAGATCAAGTTGAATGCTCTACCAACTGAGCCAGCCAGGCCCCCCAGAATCATTCCCTTTCTTGTCAAACTTTTTGTTCATTTATTATAACAATATGTACTCATGGTTTCCTATCTTATTCAATGGGTTGTGATCCAACACTATCACTATTTATTTTAATGTTCCTATTGTCCCAGATTTGACCGATTGGGAGTCCTTTCAGTCTAGCCATGTCTTCCTCTTCCTTCCAACATTCTTTTTTTTTTTTTTTTTTAAGATTATATTTATTTATTTGACAGAGAGATAGAGCCAGAGAGCACAAGCAGGGGGAGTGGCAGAAGGAGAGGGAGAAGCAGGCTCCCTACTGAGCAGGGAGCCCGATGCGGGACTCAGTCCCAGGACCCTGAGATCATGACCTGAGCCAAAGGCAGATGCTTAAACAACTGAGCCACCCAGGCGCCCCTCTCTCCAATATTCTATTATGAAAAATATCAGGGGCACCTGGGTGGCTCAGTTGGCTAAGCATCTGACTCTTGTTTTCGGCTCAGGTCATGATCTCAGGGTCGTGAGATCGAGCCCCATGCCGGGGTCTGCACAGAGTCTGCTTGAGATTCTCTCCCTTACCCTATGCCCCTCCCCTCGCTCATGTGCCCTCTCTCTCTCTCTCTCTCTCAAAAATCTTTAAAAAATTTTCCAAACATACTGAAAAGCTGAAAGTATTTTACAGTGAGCACCTATATACCCACCACCTAGATTCGACAATTAACATTTTACTACACTTTTAAAAATTATCTATTTATTCATCTCTTTATCCCTCTATCCTTCCATTTCTCTTGTTTTTGATACATTTCAAAATAAATTGCAGACATTAATACACTCCTCTCTAAACACTTCAGCATCTATATCTTTAGAGTTTGATATATGTTTTTTGGTGGGAATGCAAGCTGGTGCACCCACTCTGGAAAACAGTATGGAGGTTCCTCAAAAAGTTGAAAATAGAGCTACCATATGACCCAGCAATTGCACTACTGGGTATTTACCCCAAAGATACAAATGTAGTGATCTGAAGGGGTACGTGCACCCCAATGTTTATAGCAGCAATGTCCACAATAGCCAAACTATGGAAAGAGCCAAGATGTCCATCGACAGATGAATGGATAAAGAAGATGTGTTTTTTTATAATTTTTTTATTATGTTAGTCACCATACAGTACATCATTAGTTTTTGATATACGTTAACAGTTTTTTTTCCTTTGAGGTAAAATTACACACAACAAACCATACAATTTTTAAGTGTACATTCACTGAGTTTTTGCAAAGCATAACTTGTGCATCCAATACCCCTATTAAGATATAGAACACAAAGTTCCATCATGCCCCTTTCTTATGCAATCCCCATCACCAAATCCCCAGGACAAGCGCTCTTCTGGTTGTTTTCCACTATAGATATGTTTTATCCCTTCTAATCCATATTTATGGAATCGTTTGTACCCTTTTGTGTAAGGCTTCTTTCACTCAGCATATTCTTTCTTGAGATTCTTAAATGTTGTTACACATATCAACAATTTGCTTCTTTTTGCTCTGAATAGTATTCCGTTATGTGAATATGCTACAGTTTGTGAGTCCATTCTCCAACTGATAGACACTTAGACTGTTGCCTGTTCGTGACTGTTATGAACAAAGATGCTACAAACAATCTTGTACAAATCTTTCGTGTGGATATATGTTTTTATTTCTCTTTAATAAATACCCAGGAGTAGGATTTCTGGGCTATAGGGCAGGTGTATTTTTAGTTATATAAGAAACCACCAGCATGTTTCCTGTGTCCTTTTAACATGTATCTATCATTCTCTGAGCACCTCCTTGCTTTGCACAATGAGATCTTCTAGATTCGTCTTATACTTTCCCTGCTCCCACCCTGGCATCACCCATTTCTCCAAGGAACCCTGGTTTCTTTTAGTGGGGAATGGTATTTAGAGGCCAAGATCTTGGTTCTACACATGCTTATTGCTCCCAGGTCACTGCTCCCAAGTTTCTCTTGGGAAGTGTGTGTATGGGTGTGTGTGCGTGTGTGTATAAACAATAAGTTCACACCCATACTTTCCAGGCCAAAATAGTAACAGGGTTCATTCTAGTTTTCTCCCTTTTTTGTAGCTCCCTTCCCTCTTGCTTGTATTTTCTATCTATCTATCATCTATCTATCTATCTATCTAATCAATCCCCCTGTGTGGAACTAATCTCCCACCACACTGTCCTCTCCCCCACACTGATGTCTTTTCCTTCTCACTACACTTCAGTTCCAACATCCTGTATTAATCTCCCTTCCCACAGCATCCCTCCTTACTCTGCTCAGGCGCTGACATCCCATACCAGAGCCCCCTTCCATGTGAATGCCCTTCACACATCCCTTAGGTTCTGACATTCTGTGACAAGGCATCTTTTCATGTAGATGCTCTCCTCAATCTACTCAGGCTTCTTATTCCTTATGCTGAGCTGAACTCCTACTTGGAAGTCCTCTTCATTTTGCTTGGGCCTTGATTCCCCATGCCGGGCTGTCTCTCCACACGGATACCCTCCTCACACTGTTTAGGTTCTGACTTCAAGTGAAGCTGTCCCTCCATTTGGATGCCCTTCTCACTCTGCTAAGGCCTAAATACCGCATATGGATATCCTCTTCTTCCTGCTTAGGTTCTGATACCCCAAGCTAAACAACCTCTGCAGAGCCATGCTCTCCACTCAGATAGGCTGGAGATTGCCTGTCTTCATGGATAACATCTTCACCTGCTCGGGCTCTGACAACCCATGCCAAGTCACTTCCTGATCAATGCCCTCCTTACCCCACTGGATTCGGATACCCCGCTCTGGGCCACCGTGTCTTCCTTTGATCAGGAGCAGATGCTTACCTTGTCCTGCCCCACCAATGGCTTAGGACCTAATTGTTCAAGAAGGGAAGGAATAAAAGGAGAGAAAGAAAAAGATATAGAAGAGGAAGAACCCACAAGTTACTTTTAATTTAATTCAAGACTATATCTTGAGGACCCTTTGAGTCCAAGTAATAGAAAACGCAGCCCAGAGTGGTTAAACAAAAAAAGGCTTTATTAGTTCACATGATGGAAAAGTCCAGGGCTATTTCAGGACACAGCTAGGTTTGGGAGTTCAAATAATGACATTAGGACAAGTGTCTGCTTCTTTCTTTTTGTCTTTTTCAGTCTGATCCTGCTCTTTTCTATGTTTTGACTCCATTTTCATACAGCCTTTACCCTGTGGAGACCAGGTCCAGTCTCACATCCTCACAGGTTTATTCAAGTCTAGTGGGAATAAAAAGGAAAATGTTCTCTTCCTAATAATTCAAGCAAAGAGTCTGGCATTTGTCTGGACTCAACCAACCACTCTGGCTGTGGGAGCAGAATGTCCTGACTGGCTTAGGCCCACGATGCATGCTGCATCTCTCAAGCCACGAGTGGAATCCCATTCAAACACACAAAGTGAGATGAAAGTGGAGTAGCTTCCCCAAAGCAAAATTTGGGATACAAGTAACAGGAGAAAGATGAGTGGGTGCTAAAGAGCAATAATCAACAAAAGTCCAACTATAAAAATGAGAAGCTTTCATTGATAAGATGACTAAACATACCAGGCAATATGTTGTCAAATAGCTGATATAGAATGGCTGCTTGTCTTTCAAGGGAAGGAGAAATTGTGGTGGAAGCCTTCTTCAAGAAGGAGAGATTTTGAAATTTGAAATTTAAGCGAGAAGGGCACATACCCTATGACTTATTTATAATAATATATAATATATAAGTTATAATAAGTGTCAAAGAAACTTACACACGTGCACCAGGAGACATGTATAAAAATGCTCATAGCACTGCTCATAAGGGTAAACTCTGGTGACAACCTGCATGCCCACGGACAGGAGAATAAATCCGTGGCAGTATGCTCACAAAATGACATACTATATAGTGGTGGAAATGAATGAGTCACAGCTAGAGGAACAACATGGATGGATATGGTAACATGATGTGGAATAAAAAAGTAAGTCCCAGAAAACTATACATAGTATGATGTCCTTTCTCTGAAGTTTACAAGTAGGCAAAACTAAACCACATATTGTTTAGAAGTACACACACACACACACACACACACACACACACACACACATAACACTATTGGGAAAATAAAAGGAAGGGAAAGATGAAGCAAAAGCAAAATTTCAGGATATTGGTGGGGGCGTGGGGAGGCAGGGGATGGAACAAGGTCAGGCCATGGAGGAAGATGTGTTATTGGTAATGTTCAGGTTTGGTAGCACATTCGTAATTGTACAATTAAAAAAAATAAAAGAGATATGGATGAAGAAGTGTGCAAGGCATGGTCAGGATCATAAGTAGAATGGAGATACTGGAGCAGCTAAATTCAGGTGTACAACATAGCGATTCAGCTTCTCTATACATTATGCTATGCTCACCTCAAGTGTAGCTGTCATCTGTGACTGAATATGGTAGGACTTTGAACCAGGGAATTGCATAATGCAAGTTGTGTTTTATTTTGGCATGTTGATATCTTTTTATCAGATATTGTTTAGAATAATTGGGTGGTGTGTTTATGATTATTTAAATGCCATGATTAATAAAAGCCATAAATTTGACTTAGTGCCTTTGAGGTTCATTCTAGTTGTATGTTATTTATTTATTTATTTAAAAACTTTTTTTACTTGCATATAGTTGACACAATATTACGTTAGTTTCAGGTGTAAAACATCGTGATCCAACTTCATATGTTATGCTGTGCTCACCTCAAGGGCAGCCACCATCTGTCACCATACAGTACTATTACAGTATCATTGATTATATTCCCTATGCTGTGCCTTTTATTCCTGTGACTTATTCATTGTATAACTAGAAGTCTGTATCTCCCACTCCCCTTCACCCTTTCTGTCCATCCTCCTACCCCCCTTCCCTCTTGCAACCATCAGTTTGTTCTCTGTATTCATAGGTCTGATTCTGCTTTTTTGTCACAAGTTGTGTCTTTTTTTTTTTTTTTTTTAAGATTTTATTTATTTATTTGTCAGAGAGAGAGACAGAGTACAAGCAGGGGGAGCGGCAGGCAGAGGGAGAAGCAGGCTTCCCGCTGAGCAAGGAGCCCAATGTGGGACTCGATCCCAGGACCCTGGGATCATGACCTGAGCTGAAGGCAGCCGCTTAACCGACTGAGCCACCCAGGCGTCCCACAAGTTGTGTCTTAATTTAATTTTATAAATATGTATTGAGCCTTACTCTTGGTAATCTAATTATGTATAAAATGATTAATACTGGTTTGGGATTACGGAAGTAGGAATGGAGAGGAGTGGCCACAAGATATATTGCCAAAGGCTAACAGGATAGGATTAAGTGGCCTGTTGGACATGGAAGGTAAAAAGTAGGGAGGAGTCAAAAGTTGACCCTGGGGTTTCCCCCAGCTGAGTGTGGTAGAGTTAAAAAAAACAAAACAGAGGGGCACCTGGGTGGCTCAGTTGGTTAAGCAACCAACTCCTGATTTTGGTTCAGGTTATGATCTCAGGGTTGTGAGATCAAGCCCCCTGTCCAGCTGGGCGTGGAGCCTGCTTAAGATTCTCTTGCTCCCTCTCCCTTTGCCCCTCCTCCCACTCTCCCCTCCCTCTTTCTCTCTCAATCCCTGAAAAAAAAATTTTTTTTTAATTAAAAATAAAAGTACATTAAAAAAACAAAACAGAAACAGGGAAGATGACACAGGACATCTTGAGCTCAATACAGGAAGTCACTGTAGGTGTTCTGTTGGGCTTTGAGTTGCCTTTGATATACCTGGGTTTCCATGGGTGGCTGTTGTCAGGGGCTTCAGTCAGCTATAAAAGGGGAATGAAAATTTCCCCAGTAGATAAGTGAACTTTTGATTAGTTCTTGGTTTTATGTTTATGTCTTTTAGCTAAACTACACATCCAATTTTCAAAGCCACACCCTGACCAAGAAGTGAGGTTGTCTTTAAAACAGTTTCAGAAATACATAGAATTGGTTGTATCTGAACTCAGGGGCAATGAAGATCATGTTCTGGAAAGTGTTGTGGAGTTTCTGATGAATACTTTAGAAAGGAGCCATATTGAGAATCTGAGGAATTGTGCCAGACGGAAATGGCTGTACCAAATCCAACGCGCTGCAGAGACAAGTGGGGTGTCCCTGGAGCCGGTGTACACGGAGACCTTTAATGCCCTCACCCAGGTAGGTTTTTCTAAGGTGATATATAAAAGGAAAAATGTCCTCATAGTAGGTGATGTTCAATGGTTGCAAAGGGGGAGCACACGAAATTCTCTTGAAAAATCACTGGGTACTGCTATAGATGTTTTATTCATTCCCAAACATTACAATGACCCAAAGCCTAGGAAAGATGCAGCTGGAATGATGGTAGGTTGGGAAGGTAGAAGTAGAGAGGAAAGGTATAAAAGACAGAATCATGTCTTGGGATTTCTAATTCCATTTGTGCTGAGAGTCAAATAAGCTTAAGGAAGAAAATAGACTAATATTGAAAAATACCAGTAAGGAAATGTGCAGGCACTTCAAGCCACATTTCCCTTGCATGATGTTTTGGGAGTCGGTTTCAAAAGGAACTATTTAAATCATAAAGTCATTATAAAGGAGGATCCAACATCACACAATATTTCATAGCACTGCCTAGAAACACACTGATACTATTATAGAATCGTGCCACTTAAAACACATGCCTCTGATGGGACCGCTGCCCACAGCTTTGCCATCCTCTTCAAGACTCCCAGCTGGTTGCTCCTCCCAGGCAGAAATAGCATGGCTGTCTCCTATATATGTCACAGACTCCACTAGTCCAGGAAACCTGGAATCACTCATCTCAGTTAAATTGCAACACTTAATTAAAGGACTCATTTACTGAATGGCTGAATTTTCCAGTATAGATTGAAATGGTGTGACCAGAAACAGAAGACCCATCTAGAAAAAGAGATATCACTCCAACTTGCTTCAGAGATCTGTGGTACATTTTTGTTAGTTACTCTATAGATCTTTTATGTTGAAAAGAAAGAATAAAGGCAGAAGAAAAAAAAAACATGAAAAGCAAACCTAAGTATATAGAAAGAGGAGACAAAGATCAAGGAAAGCATCTTTCATGTCCCCAACTTATGGACATGCTATTATCATAGTACTGGTTAATGACATCATAATATTTTAGGTACAGAGAATTTTCAGTTATTTTAATTAGAAAGAGTAGTTGCATAAAGTCTGCATTCTGGGGCCCCAAGAAATTTTTTCCTGACATAAATCAAATATCATAGCCAAACTATGTTAAGAATTCCTTGAGAGCATTTTTTTTCTACATTCACTCCACAGAAGATGGTGAAAATCTACTCAAGAAATATGAGTGAAATGAAGCCATATTCTTACCCTAGCCCTCTAAAATAAACACTTTTAAGTGAAGCCCAGACAATATGACTACAGTTTAAAGGGATCCAAGTTTTAAACCTCTAAATTTGAGTAAGATGAGAGATTTTTTTTTTTAAGTAAACCAGTTTAATTGACATAAAGTAAATCAATTCCACTCATTAAAACTCAGATTTGGGAAGACCTAGTTTGCAGCGACATGGCTAAATGCACCAAGAAGGTCGGAATTGTGGGGAAATACGGGACCCGTTATGGTGCCTCCCTCAGGAAAATGGTGAAGAAGATTGAAATAAGCCAGCACGCCAAGTACACTTGCCCCTTCTGTGGCAAAACCAAGATGAAAAGATGAGCTGTGGGGATCTGGCATTGTGGCTCCTGCATGAAAACCGTCGCTGGTGGCGCTTGGACCTACAACACCACTTCTGCCGTCACAGTAAAGTCTGCCATCAGAAGACTGAAGGAGTTGAAAGACCAGTAGAAGCTTCACCATCTGAAACATTGCTAGCCTATAATAAATGGGTTAATTTATGTAACAACAACAACAAAAAAAACACACAAAAACTCAGATTTGGGAGACAGCTGTGAGGTCAGCCTTTTTCCCACTGCCCATGAATGCTAATTATTGGGATCAGATGCTCAAACAGGCTAATGAAGGGAGACATGATTAAAGTAATAGCTCTTTGGCTATTGGCAAATACATGGTCAGAAATATTTTGCCATAGGACGCTGAAGCCCATGGGAATAAGAAGATCAGTGCTCACATTTCCCTCTTAGAAGAGAACCTACTACTGCCTGATAGAGGGGAAGTTCTATTGAGGAACATAGCTTGTACTTTAGATGATGCTCCATTTGTACTGAACCGAGTACTCTACAGGGACATGAAGGGAATCAGGTAAGAATTTCTTGAGGAGGTTGGTTTTACCCTTCTAAAAAAAAATAATCCCCTTTCTGAAGTAAACTAGTATTGAAATCCTAGTTAGGTGCCCACGAGAGAAATGCCTCAAGTCACCAATGCTTCTGGAGTGGGAGGTGATGGGTTTCTAGTCTTGAATAATTTCCCCTGGTCATTCCTAGAGCTCCCTCCTAGGCATTGATTTGCCATGTTTGGACTCTGCTTCACAATATCAGCTCAATTATTTCTGCTTGCTTTATAAGTTATGTCTCCAGCATCCTGTTTATATATGTTTACCCTGTTATGATCTAAGCTTGTTTTTTTAAACAAGTCAGACTCTCCAAACTGTAATTTCATGAGTCCACTTCTCTGACATATAATCCCGATAATTATGAATGGAGAATTTATTTAATTTCCTGCACAGTTTCATCTAAAGCCTTCTCCTGAGCCTTTCTACCATCTTCATATTCCTATCCCTCAGCTTCACAGTAGTGGATGAAGGAAAGCCAATACACGTGCCCCAAGTTCAACACCACGGGAACATCTTTTTCTGGAACCATTCCCTCAAGAAGAATGATCAAAACGGGTCATTCCTGGCTCTGCCTCTTCAGGATGCATATATGAGGATCTTTGGGGTCATGGCTGTTGACACCCTAAGAGATCCCCAAAAAATAAACATCTTTGTACCTCATGAGATCAGATTCTATCAGGTAAGTCATGGAGGAATTCTTCAAAAGCAATGGTAGGATTGCCTCTCCTTCTATACGTTTTAAAAAGCAAAACCTAAAACCAGATGAGAGTAAACCTGTATATATAGATAGTGTCATCCTACCTGTTCCTGTTCACTGTATCTAACAGTCTTTGGAGAGGTTCCTCATTACATATGGAAGGAGTCAGCCTCAGGTGCACATCTATGCCTCAGTCTCTCTGGGGAGATTGTTAATATGTGTCCCAGTGCCCTAATCATAGGAGCAGCATTTTATGCTGTAGAACTGAAATCCAACCATTAGACTACTAATTGAGACCCACAAAATAGGAATGAAGCTTGAGAAGGGACACATTTATGTTTTATTAATAGGGGAAACTATAAATTTTTTACTCTTTCCACAAATGCATTCCCATGGCTCTTGGTTTCAGTGTTATGATTTTTGAGGCTGAAGAATGAAGGAAAAAGCCTAAATGTGTCTTGAGTATGCATGTTTTCAAATTAGATCACAAAAAAGGCACTTTTAAGATGATAATGACCATTTCTACAAGCATTTTAATTTGGTTTTATGAATAGAAATTGCAATGAAGGAAGATTGAAAGCCTTTATGGAGGCGATGGCCTGAGATGTAGCAGCAATCAGGAGCTTGCTATGCTTTTATCACTTGTTCCCCTCTAAGCCCCTGGCTCTTTGTGTCTATTTACCAGGATTTAAAATTTTCTCTTCCTGGGGTGCCTCAGGTCATGATCTTGGGGTCATGGGATCGAGCCCCATGTCAGGCTCAGCGTGGAGTCTGCTTGAGATTTTCTCCTTCTCCCTCTGCCCCTCTCCCCACTTGTGCTTTCTCTCTCTCAAATAAAATCTTTAAAAATAAATAAATAAAATAAAATTTTCTCTTCCTATTTACTGGATGTATAATTGAGGAAAGTGGTAGAACCTTTTTCTCTGGACATCTTTTTAAAAATATGATTCACTCTCATCTGGCATAAGGATGATGTGAAGATATTAAAAAGAAGATGGAGGAGAATGGAGTTATCAGTAGGTGAATTACAGATGGTCTTGTCAGAGAACATGTCAAAATGATTTTTAAACCGACTCTCTTAACGCTGCCTGGGCTCA
This sequence comes from Phoca vitulina, assembly GCF_004348235.1. Lineage (NCBI taxonomy): Eukaryota > Metazoa > Chordata > Mammalia > Carnivora > Phocidae > Phoca > Phoca vitulina. Next base: position 22,511,870 of record NW_022589743.1, read on the forward strand.
CAGTGTCCCTTAGCTCCTGGGACACACCGTTGCTGCTCTCCCAAGTACAGGGTGGGCGTGTTGTATCCCTTAACAACTGATACAGTGCCTCTGACACAGAGTAAGGAGTCAACACGTGTGCTTTCCATGTAATACTGAGAACTGTTCAGGAGTGACGTTGATCTCTAGGTCAATGTAGGTGACAATTTATGTTTGGGACTTTATTTCATTTCATGCCAAGGATGAAGTAACATCGTGAAAATAAAGTATTATGTGCGAAAGAAAGAAAAAATTGACTCTCTAGCCCCTGGAGGTAAAAGGCTCCTGGGTTATCCTGAGATGCCTTGGGTCCTATTATAAAATTCGCATAGTTTTGAAGAATTTGTGGTTTCTAGAGTCTCTTTTTTAATTATTATTATTATAAGTCAAGGAGAGAAAGACAATAGTCATATGGTTTCCCTCATATGTGGAACATGAGGAATCGTGTGGAGGACCACAGGGGAAGGGAGGGAAAACTGAATGGGAGGAAATCCTAGAGTCTCTTGACAACAAGACAACAGATGGGTTCTAAGGACTTCCTATCCCTTCTCTGTGGAACAGGCTCTCTTTAGGTCTAGGAGAAGACTGTGTAATCTAGCATGTCGCAGTCCTTGGAACGGAGCACAGCCTGTACTACCGATCTGATGACAGAAGCCACATAACGATCCAGACATTCATATTGTGTCATATCAGGGCAGCTCCTACCCATCTGCCCAAGGTTGACACTGGTTCCTGGCTTGTAAATATTTTCCCTCATCTCAAACTTCACCTTATTCTTCTGACTCTGTTCTCTGACAGTACATATCACAGATTTCCCTGGATGATTATCAGGAAACGTAATAAGTTACGTGGATCTTCTAGTAGATCTCTCCTTAAACCTTTGATTTCTTGAGATCTTTTTTGCGTAGTAGGATCTGGAACACTGCCTTTTGAGAACTGACAGGTAATTTGTCGGAAGTAGATTATCATTAATTTTATAAGTTAATCCAATTGATGCATTAATTATTTTGTTATTTTAAAACAAAAAGACAATGAAAATGTTCTGTCTCTACAGGGTGTCGCCAATGTCTTCAGCACTGCCTATCACTATGTGCACAGCAGGGAGCACATCCTGCATGTCGTGATCAGGGGCATTGGCTGGCTCTGTGACATCACATCTGACATCACCACCATCACGACGTACTTTGTTGAGCCCGGCCCAACGCGGGGAGGCAAGGTTGGGCAGTGTTAGACCTCTAACAGAGTTTCTAGATATTATTGTCTTGCTAATATTTTTTAAAAGATTTTATTTATTTATTTATTTATTTGAGAGAGAGAGAGAAAAAGAGGGAGAGCACAGAGGGAGAGGGAGAAGCAGACACCCCACTGAGGAGGTGGCCTGAAGTGGGACTCGATCCCAGGACCCTGAGATCATGACCTGAGCCAAAGGCAGATGTTTGATCAACTGAGCCACCCAGGTACCCGTGTCTTGCTCATATTTTAAAACCATAATTAATTAGCTATTAGGCCAACTGGGGACATATTTCCCATAATCCCAACTCAAGAGCATTGGTTATGAGTGGCAAAAGTCCATCTCAAACTGCCTTAGGCAAAAAAGGGAATTGATTGACTCATGTGGCCAAAATAAAGCAAGGACGGGAGTCAGGCTGGCTTCCAGGATGACCAGAACCAGGAATTCAGTACCATCAGGCTCTCTGGTGTTCTTTCTCTCTGCAGTCCTCATGTCTGCCTCCCTCTACACTTTGGGTTTGGTCCTTCTAGCTTAAGATAGGCTTTCTCCCCAGGGCAAGGCAGATGCTTAGCAACTAAAAAAGAATCTTTCCTTCTTGTTTCAATTTGGAAAACCCAAGAGAGCTCTTTTTAGTCTATCCTGAGATATGCCCCCAGCTGGGGGTGGGGGTGGAGGAGTTTACACTAACTGGCAGCCCCCACCAGAATCATATGGGTGAAGTGGGAAGGGATGAGGCACTGCTGTTTGGAAGGACATAATTACATCACACCAGTTAAAAAAGGCCTAGCTATAATGTAGTGAGTTTTCACCAAATGTTTATTTTGCTTCTTTACACTTTTCCCCCCCAAGGTTTTATTTAAATTCCAGCTAGTTAACATACAGTGCAATATTAGTTTCAGGTGTAGAATTTAGTGATACCTCACTTATATATACAACACCTGGTGCTCATCACAACAAGTGCCCTCCTTACTATCCATCACCTGTTTAGCCCATCCTGCATGCTCTCCCAACCCCCAATGACCCACCTCCCCTCCAGTAACCATCAGTTTGTTCTCTATAGTTAAGAGTCTATTTCTTGGTTTGCCTCTCTTTTTTTTCACACTTAATTTTACTTATTTAATTTTCTTCAGATTCATTTATTTATTTGAGAGAGAGAGAGCACGTGTGAGGGCAGGGGGAGGGACAGAGCATCCTGAAGCAGACTCCCCGCTGAGTGCAGAGCCCGATGTGGGGCTTGATCCCAGGAACCTGAGACCATGACCTGAGCCGAAATCAAGAGTCCGCCGCTCAACCGACTGAGCCACCCAGGCTCCCCGACACTTAATTTTAATGTTAGGATTTTGCATGTGGTGAGAATGGATGGAAAGGTGTCTTCCTTTTAAGAAGACAAAACAATCCTGCGGGGTGCCTGATCAGGTGGTGGCAGCACCTTGGTTGTCTCTCAGTCCCTTGGCTGGCCCCCCACACCTGCCTCTCCCCTTCTCTCCAGGCTTCTTTCTTCTCTCAGTCGTTGGACCAAGCTGATGAGGCCTCGGCCAATGAGCAGAATCACAGAGCTCCCTGGTGGAATGAACAGAGTGCAGAGGGGGAGAACTCCTAGTTGTGGGTGCTGCTCCTGGGGGTAGGGTAGGAAAGGGAAACTCAAGTGCCCCCATTGTGTGGGGTGGGGGCTGAGGACCATTCAGTCTGATAGGCTACAGTCATTTGACTTGGCCAGTGTCCACAATAAGAAGACCCCTGTTAGGGCCTGAAAGGAAATGATAGCTAGGGTACCATGAAGAAAGTTAAAATCACCCATAGCAGTCAACAAAAAGCATGGCTTTTTGTCCTCATGTCTGCCCAGGGCATGTAGTTTTCACAGTCACAATGCTGTGGACAAGATCTCTAGGGTCACTATCCTTCTGACTCATGTCATGGAGGTGAAGAAGACCATCCCCAAAGTGGGGAGGAGGAGGACCACTCAGCAGCCCAGGGTCTGGGGAGGGTCACAACTGAGCAGAGACCAGAACAGCCTGTCCAAGGCTGGTAGTCAGGAGTTTATCCTAAGTGGAAGCTAGGTGAGGTTTTGGTGTTAAAAATGGCTGAGGGTGGCTGTAGGGATAACTTTTTCCAAGCACTTAACCCTGGTAACTTCTTAAGCACCCCCTTTCCTCGTCCGCAGCTCCTCCAGTCTATCCTGCTTCCTTCTCCAACCTGCTCTCTACCTCAAAAAGTAGACCGTATCAGAAGGCTCCTTGGCTTCCGCTTAGGTTTGTCCAGTGAGATGCACCAATAGGTGACTGCAGGGCAGAAGGAAAGTGAGGCTGGGGTATTTTGCTTCTGGCAGTCTCTCTGCCAGGTTGCTGTGGGTTGGCTCTGTTGTTCTACTAAAGGCCACAACACCTTTAGTCAGCTGACCCTCTCCATACAGCTGTCCTCTCCAGGTTCTGGTAACTGCTTCCTTCCCGTGCCTCTTCAGGCTGAGTGGTAACGGCTCCCCATCGTCACTAGGCCTGGGACTCTAAATACTACCCACGCCTTTACAAATAGTCCCTTTATTCAACTCTCTTCAAATTACCCAGTTCTGTCATGTCATCCTTCTGGAACCCTGACACAAATTATAGATTCTGAAACACCCCATCTCGCCTCATGCCCATGTTCCTATAAGGTACAGAGCCATGATGGAAAAAGAATTCTTGCTCTGTTGACCATGGATGAAGGAGGATAGGAAATTCAAATTATCTTAGGTATTAAACTCATGTTATTTATTTTATTATCAATAATAATAAATATTATTATTTATTTAGTTTATCATCCCAAAGCACCTATGCTTTACTATTTCTTTGCAGTACCAAATTTGTTAAATAGGTAACTATAGTCAACAGAATAATGGCTATCCCCCAAAGATGTCCATATCCTAATTCCAGGAACCTGGGAATGTGTTATTGTAGTGCAAGAGGGACTTTGCAGATGTGATTCAGATGAAAGGCCTTGAGATAGAGAAATTATTATTTTTTTTAAAGATTTTATTTATTTATTTGAGAGAGAGAGAATGAGAGATAGAGAGCATGAGAGGGAAGAGGGTCAGAGGGAGAAGCAGACTCCCTGCTGAGCAGGGAGCCCGATGTGGGACTCGATCCAGGGACTCCAGGATCATGACCTGAGCCGAAGGCAGTTGCTTAACCAACTGAGCCACCCAGGTGCCCAAGATAGAGAAATTATCCTGGATTACCCAGGTGGTCCCAATGTAACCACCTAAGTCCTTAAAAGCACAGAACCTTGTCTGGCTGTGGTCCCTGAGAGATGGGAGGTTGGAAGAAGAACCAGGGATGTCAGGGAGGGGGGAAAGGATGGGCCACCTGTTGCTGGTTCTGAGATGCTCAGGGCTATGTACAAAGACTGGGGTCTCTGGGAGCTAAGGGCAGTCCCCAGCTAACAGCCACCAGGGAAACCAAGACCTCAGTCCCTTATTTCCCTGAGGTCTTGAGAGGGACAAATGGCAAATGTGTGTGCCCAGTTTGTTATCTGAAGTCATATCAGTAGGCTCTTGAAAAAGCAAATGCCAGAGATTAGTCAGTGATTGCTGCCTTCTACCTCATCACATTTCTTTTCTAAGGCAGTACAGACTTTCTGCGTGAATGAGAGGGAAGGGGGAAGAGACTATCAGGAGGAAGAAAAAAACGATACCACAAGTAATGTTTCACAGCTCATCATACATGATAGAAAGTAATTTTTTTGTACTTCAGTTTCAAAAATGCTGTTACTCTGCCCAGGATGTTCTCCCCACTTCACCCTGTGTCACCTTTAGATTCTACATGAAACAAACTACACACATTGCCGAGGAACCTAAGTTTTTTTAATAAAACAGAAAATCATATGTTTTTTTTGACAAGAACACCACTTTTTAAAAATATAATTTCTTCCAGGAATTATTTATAAATTTAACAAAATTCCAAGAAAAATCCCAAAATGATTTTTTAAATTGACCAAATGATTTTAATCTCCATCTGGAGGAAGAATAAATGTGTGAGCATAGCTGAGAAAATGAGGGATGAGAGGAAATGTTATAGTCTTGATCTGGGGAAGAAAGGCTAAACCTACACCACAGTTTGAAACAATTCAAGCAAGGTTGCTACGTTGATGACATAATAAGGTAGAACTTCCTTGCACCAAAATTATAGACAAAATAAGTTGTTTTAAATAAAGTGGGGGGAAATTGCCACATATTTAACAAAGGGTTAATACTGTTCTACACAGATCAGTAAGATTAAAAAAAAAAAAATCCAAAAGAAAAATAAGCAAAAACAAGTCTACAAAAAAAAAAAAAAAAAAAATGGGGGGCTGCGCCTGGGTGGCTCTGTCGGTTGAGCATCTGCCTTCAGGTCAGGTCATGATCTCAGGGTCCTGGGATGGAGCCCCGTGTTGGGCTCGGGAGGGAGTCTGCGCAGCGGGGTGTCTGCTGCTTCTCCCTCTGCCCCTCCCCACGACTCACGCTTGCTCTCTCTCTCTCTCTCTCAAATAAATAAGTAAAACCTTAAAAAAAATTTTTTTAATGCATGCTCAATAAACATGGAAAAAAATGTTCCATTCTTATAATGAAATAAATACAAAGTTAAGTAAAAGTTAACTTTTACCTACTAAATTGAAAAAGATTTTTTTAATTATAATTTGAAATGCCTTTTCGACTCTTAAGTGGAGATAGTAAATAGGCAGTTGAATACATGAACTAGTGTTTGGGGAGAAATCCAGCCTAGCAAATAAATGGTATTTAAAACCATGAAGGGCGCCTGGGTGGCTCAGTCAGTTAAGCATCTGCCTTCGGCTCAGGTCATGATCCCAGGGTTCTGGGATCGAGCCCCGCATCGGGCTCCTTACTCAGCAGGGAGCCTGCTTCTCCCTCTGCCTGCCACTCCCCCTGCTTGTGTGTTCTCTCTCTCTCTGACAAATAAATAAATAAAATCTTAAAAAAAAAAAAAAAACATGAGGCTGGGTTATATACAACATTGTGAATGTGTTTCATGCCACCAAATTGTACACTTTTGAATGGTTGAAGTGATAATATTATGCTATGTGTATTTTACCATAATAACCAAAAACAAAACAAAAACCATGAGACTAGATGGAATAACCAACGGAATGAATGAGGATAGAAAAAGTCTGAGGTCCAAGCCCTGAGGTTATCTAAATGTTTGGAATCATTGTGGCTCAAAATTATATTTACTTTGACCTATTGTATGAAAAACATTTTGTATCCTGACCCCTGACAAACACACACATACACACGCACGCATGCCCACTTAAAATAGAAGTTTCACAATACAATACCTACTTTTACTATGTGATGTTTCTTGATATTTTCTCTTCTATTTTATTTCATTCTTTTTTAAAAAAATGTTTGTCAAAAGAGAAAAAAGCAAAAGAGGATAAATACAAAATAATGTGTAATGCAGAAGGTGAGAATGAATAGATGCTAGTACACCCACTTGCCAGAAGTTCATGTTAGGCCACTTCTCTTTTACAAAAGACCCTCATTAGTCACCTGTTTTTGCTGCCTGACAGAAATCCAATGAGAATTTTTGCTTTTATGAAAAAAGGCAAAAAGTGGAAATAGTGTTCGGTGTTTGTTTTGCAGGGAGCCCCCAGAGCTGCAAGAGTGGCCCCATCAGGCTCTCACCCCCCAACTGCACTCAGCATCTCAACATCAAGCCGTCACCACTTTGAATAGTGTCCATGAGCATCTGTGCTTTATCTCAATTTATTTTCTGTATCCATTAGCAAGATGTGTTCTAAAGCATCAGAAAAGCCTAAGAGAGGTTATTTTGGGGGTCCAGGAATGCTCAAAAATGTTTCTGTATAAATTAATAGTAATTGCTTCTTCACTTTACACTGTTTTAGCTCATGAAAGTTTTCATAGGAACGTTCTACTTTCAGATAGCGGGGCAAACCTGTATTGGAAAAGTAAGGGGGGAAAAGATAACAAGCCAGTAGCAGAAGAAAGAAAATGGGGGATAATATCATTGCAGCTCTTTTCTCTAAACAGTTTCCTAGAAATTTTTGACTAGAGTTATCTCACTACTGAATAATTAATGAGGCACTTGCTGAATTTATAGTTCCTTGGTCCAAGTAAAATTAAATGAAAAGCTTATTATGAGGCATATTCTTTATGAAGCCCTTATTTTCTATATTATGTTTCCAGTCTTAACAGAAGTGGCCGAATTGACACAGTTTGGGGGGAAGAGGTGGAAACAGGAGAGGAATTGTTTAGTTTGAACTAAAGATTTAAACCTAGGAACATAGTCACAGTGAGATTCTAAAAAATCCTATTAGTCTAGTATATATAACACCAAATAACAAACCATGGAAGAAATAAATTAGGAAAAGCTAGATGCTCAATTGCCAACATCAGAGAATCTTTCCAGATTCTCTGTTGAGAACATTTTTCATCTAAACAGTTTCGGTGAACACTTGAGGTCATGACAAGAGGAAGCTCCACACTATAAACCCGTTGTTCCCCAGAGCACCATTCATCATGCAGTCCCTATGGATCCTGTTATCACAGTTTCCCTTTTAATCAAAGAATTTTTTAAAGGTGGACATAAAAACCCCTTTTCAGAGGCACCTGGGTGGCTCAGTCAGTTAAGCGTCTGCTTTTGGCTCAGGTCATGATCCCGGGGTTCTGGGATCGAGCCCCGCATCGGGCTCCCTGCTCAGCGGGGAGCCTGCTTCTCCCTCTGCTGCTCCCCCTGCTTGTGTTCTTTCTATCTTTGTCAAATAATAATTTTAAAAACCCCTTTTTATTCTTCCAATTGAAAGTCTTTCCTACAGTTTAGTATATTTTACAGGATGTTAATCTTACTTTCTTATAAATAATCTCTACAAAAAAAAAAAAGTTGGTCAAGACTCATTCCAAACTCATCAAATTGTATACATCAAATATGTGCAGTTTTTTTGTGTATCAGTGATACTTCAATAAAGCTGTTTTTAAAAGGCACTAAAATGGGGTGTCTGGGTGACTTAGTCACTTAAGCATGCAACTCTTGATTTCGAATCAGGTCATGATCTCAGGGTTGTGAGATGGAGCCCCTCGATAGAGGGGGGCTGCTTAAGATTCTCTCTCCCCTTCTCCTTATGCCCCCCCCCACTTGCACACACACTCTCTCTAAAAACAAAAAACAAAAAAAGGGCATTAAAATATTTTCACAACCCATAGTTAGGTTATGACCTATAGTTCGAAAACCTCTTAGAGGTGAGGAAGACAAAGGGGCAGCAAGAAATATAAGAGTGATTCATAGGAGAACCAGGAGAGAGTGGTGTCCCAAAAGCCAAGTGAATAAAATATGTCAAGAAGGAAATTGTTCACTGAGTCAAATGCTGCTATAGTGGAAGATGATGATTAGGGTTTGATCAGTGGATTTCACAATAAGAGAGTCACTAGTAACCTTAACCAAAATAGTTTTGATGATATGGTGTAGACAAAGACCTCATGGGAGAATATTTTTTATTGTTCTTATTTTCCTTGGACTTTTCTGTATTTTCCTAATGTTCTATAATGCATGTTTCACATCAAAAAATAATATAAACATATAGTTTTATCACAATTATAAAAAATAAGTTTGTGCATTTAAAAGAATGTTGATAATTTGAATTTTTCCCTCGTGAATACCTCATTCTTAATGGTACTGAGTAAGTAAAGTGTCCCGGTACTTCAAGCTAGAGATCTAAACTTTCCTAATTTTTTTCCTATTTTTCTGTTCCCAAAACCTTTAATGGGAAAATGAGGTCTAATCATTCCTCTCAGTGTTGAAATCTCTTCCTCTTTTCAAGGATTCAGACTATGTTTTACGCAATATGATGGTTACCGGGCACCTGGGTCTAACAGAAATCCACAAGAACCCCCCTACAATCTTCAGGAAGACATGCATCTTCAGGTATGAGATGCATATTCATGTCTGTTTTGTTTGACTGCCAAAACACATTCCCCTTGTGCATTAGTAGCTCTGAGAGACACAGCTTTTACCTGTTATTAGTATACACCTGAATTCTATTCTAATTGGGTTTTTTTTTTTAAGAAAAATTCCTGTCTGCGTGGGACATGTTAATTCCCTTCCCCTTCAAGTCCTTTTTAAAACAGGTTTCATTGGCATTTTATATTGCACGTTTTTAAGCATGATAGTGTTTTATTTTCTATGATTTTCTTGTAAACATAGAATTCAACAAAAACCCACCAGGATTGTGAAAAAATACATCCACGTCACTTATCAGAGCTCATCAGCTTAGTGTAAACAGGCCAGTGAACGTGTACTTTTTATTTAAAGAAGACAGGCTGGGCAGAGGTGGGGAGGAAGCAGAGGATATGGTCTTTAATAAGTACCTAGTTCAGAGTACTTTGAATGCCTTTCACCTGTGGGATGCAAGGACCACCCCCCCCAACTGTGGACAAATGTAAAACAGATCTTAATGATGGACACACGTATTGCAAAAGGGACAGGCTGCTTGTTAGAGGTCAGTGCAGCTGAGTAGGCAGTAACCTCGCTCAGTCCAGGAGGCTAATTTGATATTTAAGTACATGTGTTAATTAAATTTTAGTTTGGCCTCATACCTGAATGTTCATTCAGGTTTAAGCTCTTTCCCACATAGTTATTCCTTGCACCAGTCAAGAGTTTTATGAGCGTCCTTGTAACACCCAGGCTCATAACCTTTGATTCCTCTGTGTAACTTAGAACAGGTGCCTTTTAGAGGAATTTAGTTGACCAATCAGCTTTATGGTTATGCCTAGAAAGTTTAGGGTGACACATCATTACTGTGGTTATCATTCAGACACAAAGTGTAGGCTGGGCAGTGCAGCAGGAAGGGGCGGGAACAGCAAAAAAGAAAAAAGGACATAATCTTACCTGGCATTATAGGATTGCTATTATGAACCATAAATGTGCTTTTTGAGGCTATGCAAAGCACCAACATTTCTCAAATACCTCAGAAGAATGACATCTTAATATCAATGTAGATTGGGAAGGGAGAGGGTGCCTGGGTGGCTCAGTGGGTTAAGCATCTGCCTTCAGCTCAGGTCATGATCTCAGGGTCCTGGGATCGAGCCCCACATCGGGCTCCCTGCTCAGCGGGGAGCCTGCTTCTCCCTCTGCCTCTGTGCTTTCTCTCTCTCTCAAATAAATAAATAAAATCTTTAAAAAAGGTTAAAAGATTGGGAAGGAGGAAAGGGGCAGGGGGAAGATGTGTCTATACCTCACTAGAGAGAAGCAGCTACTACATTTCAATGAGAATCTCAGTCCCCTTGAGGAAGCAGTGCTGCTGATGCCCTACCCAGGTCCCTAATATACCTCTTGCCAGGCCGCTTCAGGTACACTGGAACTTTCTCTAGAGGAGAGTCCTTGACTGATGGGAGCCCCTCACTAGGTGTGCCTCACAGTTATGTAAACACACACCCAAAGCATCTTAGAGCCAATGACTGATAAAAGACCTCTCCCTTGCCTCAAGGTGGGGCAAATTCTTTGGCTCAGTTTGCCTTCCAGAGCTCCCCTTGAGAGGAGACTGAGGCTAGCCTTCATATTCTTTTTTTTTTTTTTTTTATCTTATTTTATTGAGAGAGAAAGCGAGCACGAGCGAGGGGAGGGGCAGAGAGAATCTCTAGCTGATTCCGCCCTGAGCGCCGGTCCTGAGGTGGGGCAGCATTTCAGGACCCTGAGATCTTGACCTGAGCTGAAATCCGGAGTTGGACGCTTAGGGACACCTGGGTGGTTTAGTCGATTAAACAATTAAGCATTAAGTGTCTGCCTTCGGCTCAAGTCATGATCCTAGGGTCGCAGGATCGAGTCTTCCATCAGGCTCCTTGCTCAGCCGGGAGCCTGCTTCTCCCTCTCCCTCTGCCTGCGGCTCGCCCTGCTTGTGTGCTCTCTCTCTCTGACAAATAAATAAAATCTTAAAAAAAAAAAAGAGTTGGACGTTTAACCAACTGAGCCACCCAGGTGACCCTAGCCTTCACATTCTTTTTTTAATTTAAATTAAATTAAATTAATTAACATATAGTGTATTATTGGTTTCAGAGGTAGAGGTCAATGATTCATCAGTCTTATATAATACCCAGTGCTCATTACATCACGTGCCCCCCTTAATGTTCATCACCCAGTTACTCCATCCCCTCACCCCCCACCCCTCCAGCAACCCTCAGTTTGTTTCCTATGATTAAGAGTCTCTTATGGTTTGTCTTCCTCTCTGATTTCGTCTTGTTTTATTTTTCCCCTCCCTTCCCCTATGCTCCTCTGTTTTGTTTCTTAAATTCCACATATGAGTGAGATCATATGATAATCGTCTTTCTCTGACTGACTTACTTCGCTCAGGATCATACCCTCCAGTTCCAACCACATCCTGGCAAATTAGCCTTCACGTCCTTAATTAGCCTCTTCTCCTTCCCTATTTTACTTTCCTCAGACCTTTACAGGTTTCTCCAGAAAGCACTCCCTCAATCAATCCTCTGCATAAGCATGCCGGGCTCCGGCTCCGCTTCTAGGGAACCCGACCTAATAAACTCCTCATTCCTTCTGCCATTCAACCCCCACTTACTGGACAGGATGTAAACAAAACCCAAATACCTTCAGATGAGTATACATCTAGCAAAGGCAGCAGAGCAGAGCCACGTGATGGAGAGTGACTTCAGGCTGCTTGGTTAGAGGAGGCTTCATCTGACGAGCAAGCTGAGAGGGACAGAGCTGTGTGCGATCCCAGCAGATAAAACCAGGGCTGGTTGGGGGGGTGGGGGCGCAGTGGGCACAAAAGAGAGCGACTCGGTACATTTGGCTGGAGTGTTATGAGCAGGCTGATGTTGTATGATCTTAGGCTTGTTTGGTTTGGGTTTCAGAGACTTCCTCTTCAAGTGTACAGACAGTTCGGAGGTTGTTTTGGCCTCTGTCTGTGGAGAAAACCACATCATAATTCCACTCCGTGAGAGAACAGGAAAAGCCCTGGGAATTCTTGATTTTAACATTGGCAGGAGTAAAATGTTACTGTATCGAGAATTTAAAGATCTACAGAAAATGATGAAGGTGGTCCAAGCTGCCTGCTACGAAATACTGGGCGAATTATCTGGAGAAATAAAGAAAAACTATGTCCTAGGTATTGTGAATGGGGAAACAATCTGAATTCCTGGGTTTAATAAATGTGGGGGGAATCACAGAGTGCAATACATTTCCTAAAAGGAATAGTTACAGTATTTCTTTCTACATGAAAGGAATTCCCTCATGCAGCCTTGGGCTGATGAGTATGGTCTATAAATTAGAGCAAAGGGTATGAAAGCTCATTTTCTTGGCTGGAATCATATGGTTTCGAACTGGAAGGACTCAGAAAGGCAAAGTAGCACTAGCATTTATTAAATGCCCCATCATGGAGCAAGCACTTTACATATGTAATTTCCATTAGTCCTTACCAATAACTCTCAGGTGAATGGTGATAACTCATTTTACAGGTGAGGAAAGTAAAGTTCAGAGAAACAAAACAACTTGCACCAAATCACACAGTTAATAAGGGGGGAGGCCTGGATTCGCACCCCACTTTGGGTGCTCTGCCCACTATCTTACACAGTATTAATTCGATGGAACATTCTGTTTTACAGATAAAGAAGTTAACGCCCATCAAAGTAACAGTCCATTTGCAAGCTAGTGGCAGACCCAAGACTAGACCCTAGGGCTTGTGATTCCACACGCACTAGGCTACTCTTAGCACAGAACCAGTTTGGGCCTCAGGGAGGAAAGAAGGAAGCATGGAAACCTCTGGCTACCTAGAATGGAGTAAATAGAGTAATGTTATGTGGGATTAATCTGAGAGGTTTCTTGCCATTAGATAGGGTGGGCTAAGTAGAAAAAAGAAGAAAATGCATGTCTTCTGGTCTTTTGAGCATCCACTCTGTACTTATCCACTAAGTGCTTTTACATATATCATCTCATTTAATTCCCACAGGCCACCAGGGAAATAGGGATCAACCCCATGCTCACAGAGAGGAAAAGGGGGTTCAGAGAGACAAAGCTAATAAGGGGGAGAGTAAGCATTCAAACTAAGGTCCAACCACCAAACCTGAGTTTTTACCTTTCCTCAAAGCCTCTTCCTGTGAGCTTCACCAGGTGTAATTCCATTTCTGTGTTTTGATTTCATGACTAGAGAAACTAAGATTGTTTAGAACCATAGGATATGGTCTTCTTTTTCCTGGAAAAAAGAAGTTTACTGTATTATGCTCAGAGTACTATGAAAAACTACTGTATGCACTAAACAACAGTGTGAGGTGTCACTCTGTCGTTTCAGAGATTGAAAATGTAGGAGAAGTCCAGCGGGCAGGAGTTCTCTTTTTCCGAATCATGCTGCAAGAGCTGCAAGAAAGCCTCCGGCTGCTTACCTCCCTAGACTTCGTATCACTGTTGCTCTATGATTATAATCTTCCACCAGAGTTCACATCTCCGTCAGATAGCAAGTCCCAGGAGCTGGAAGCCAACACAAAGCTCGTACATGACATCCTGATAGGGGTGATCTTGTTCATTCATCCAGAGTTGGAATTATCAGGTGACTTCAGAAACTGGGAAAAGTGTAAACTGGTAAGTTGTTTTGTTTTGTTTTTAAGTAGTCTTTTTATCGAAGAATAACCCACACAAGTTTAGGTATACCAATCATGATCGCACAAATCCTAAATGTACAAATGCAAGAATTTATATAATATGAACATTTGTAACCAGCATCTACATCAAGAAACAACATCAGCGGCATCCCAAAAGCCTTCCTTTGTACCCTCTCCCCTCACCCGCCTCACACACACACACACACACACTCACCCCAGAGTGACCAGACCAGAATCCTGACTTCTAACACCATAGACTGGTTTTGCCTGTTTTAAAATTTACATACATGGAATTCTGTAAACTGGTGAATTGGGGGTGCTCTCCTTCTACTTGCTGGTGCTCCCATAACTTTTGTTCTTTTGTTCACAGTATGTTAAGAGTTACTTAGTCGAGAATATTTGTGAATTTGATCCGACTGCTAAGAATGTGAAAGTTAATTTACAGCTCATTGGCAAACATATCAGAGGTAAATTTACACTTAATTGTGGTCTAAATCTAACAGCAATAAAACATAGTTGCAATTCAGATATTCAGATATTTTTATTACAATAAAGTAAGTGGCTTATAAACTCAATTTTTAGGAAAAACAGTTCTGATTGTAGTCCTCTTAAAGGGAGGGACACTTTGTCTATAATTGACTGTATTCCCCAAAGTGGCTGTTCATGCCACACATTTGAGAATTCTGAATCACATTCATCTCCCACTTATTGACTACATGTGCATTATTTATTTAAAAAAGAAAAGTGAATAGGGGCTGCAGTGAGGATAGGAAACAAGTACATTAAAGAAAAAAGACTATTACTATCTTTGGGTTTCAATGAACAGATCATGAGTCTTTGTAGACTACTAACAGACTTTTTTGGAGGAGAATCAGCAGGAATCAAGAGTAGGGAGGCTCCCAGGCTGGAGAAGGTGATGAGCTCTTTGGCCACAGAGAACTGGCCACATATAAGAGTAAAATCCAGGGGCGCCTGGGTGGCTCAGTCAGTTAAGCGTCTGCCTTCAGCTCAGGTCATGATCCCAGGGTCCTGGGATCAAGCCCTGCATCAGGCTCCCTGCTCAGCGAGGAGTCTGCTTCTCCCTCTCCCTCAGTGCTCTCACTCTCTCTCAAGTAAATAAATATTTTTTTTAAAAAAAAGAGTAAATGTCCAGAGTGAAATAGGTGAAGGGATTAAGAGAACACTTATGATGAGCATTGAGTAATATATAGAATTGTGGAATCATTATACTGTGCACCTGAAACTAATATAATACTGTATGTTAACCATACTGGAGTTAAAATTTTTTAAAAGAGTAAATATACCTATACAAGCATACATTCCTCCACGGGTGTGTGTGATCTCACCAAAGACCTCAGGCCGTTTGTGTGAATGGACCGATAAGGAATAAATTTAAAATTTGTTTCTTTTTTTGTTTCTTAGGAAGAACTAATCATCAGTTGGGAAAATGGCTCTATAGAAATTGTTCACTAAACCTGTCCCTGTCCTCCCCTTCCCCCTTTCCTGCTGTCTGTGGAGACTCTGGACCAAGTCAGAAGGGTTTCTAGACTTCTGGGATACACATATGAGGCCAAGAGACTCCGAACCAGAGAGACTCAGAGGAGAAGAGGAAAGGAAAGGCAACCCAGAGGAAGACATCACACTCCTCGGGTGGCCGTGGCAGGGGAAGGAGGTAGCAGTGAGCCAGGGCAGATGGATAAGGGAGGGAGATCTTCTGGCCTGGGAAGGCAAGATACTCTTAGAAGTTTGGGAGTGCTGGGGAAGAGGAGAGAAGACGACGTCCAAAGAAAAGTTAACATGAGTTCTTGAGGACCATGAGTGAAGTGAATAAAGATTAGAATTTCTATTTGGAATGGCTTCTACTGTGGCCTCGGGACTCTGGGCTGATTCGCGGGAGCCTCTGAATTCACAGATGTCACACAGATCGCTTCTTTTAAGGTGCTACTCAAGGGAAACAGTAATAACAGTCACAACAAAAACTAACACTTGTTTGCTGGATCTGCGTCTCTACTCGTTCCATACTCGTTTGCTCACTCTTCACTGAAGACTTAAAATCCAGAAGAAATATTCTCTGTGTCAGTGCCTTTAAAGTAGATTCAATCCCCACCATGAGCCCCAGCACACCCTTCCCCTCCACGTGGGACCCGTTCGTCTAACTGATGTTTTCCCTGAGCCCCTGCTCCACTTTGGTCGCCCCCAACCTGCCAGCCCCTTGGCCAAGAGCCAGACCCTGCTGCCGGGGTCACTCATGTCCTCTCAGACTGATATTTCCCCTACTTGGGCAAGGACGCAGGCACTCACCACTGAACAATCTAGTCCTGCTGTCAGATGGGAGCTGGGGATGAGGAGCAAGCCCTTCCACTCTCCATCTTGCAGGTGTGTTCAGGATTTGGCTCTCGCCCTTAATCAGCTCATCCCCAGACAAAGATATATACTGTGACGTTGTCCCAAGGCAGGTTCCACCTCTGACTTGCCTGTGTCAGAACTACCTCCCGTTACTCATTTTAGCTCCTTTGTTTGAGAAAACATGCAAATTTCTGCCTCCTTTGCCTGACCCCACTTTAAATTGTGCTAGCCAATTCCTGAGCAGCCTTGATCGGCAACGCTCCCACCACCTTCTCTTTTCCAACAGTGTCCTCAGGTGGCAGGAAATCCAATTGCAGTTAATGGACTTGGATTCAGCCACAACTCAATGGCCTATCACCACCGCCAAAGCTCGAGCATTATCATAGTCTCTGTGGCAATCAAGAAAGTTCATGGGCCACCCAGATACCAACCCTCTCTCCTTCAGATGCAATTGTATCAGGAAATTCTAAGCTCTCCATTTGGGGAAGGGAAGGGGACCTCACTGGGACCCCTTTCTGTTTGTGCTGGAAAAAGAGGAGCCTTCTGGAAGGGCAATTTGTTGCTCAAAATGTATCTGAGCCTTCTAGCAGTGTTAACTAAGACCCCATTCAGTAGCCCTACCCAGCATGAAATACCACCAACATTATCTGTCCCTTCACATCTTGGGGAGGGACTGTTAACATAGCTCCTAACCCACCAAGCCTTCCAAACTAACAATTTTGCCAAGAAGATAAAATCGGGGCTGGTGATGTGCCCATACTTTCTTAGGACTTCTGTTGCCAACTTTCACCCTACTACATCCTAGTTCTAGAAAAGAATATATATTTTTTAATGTTTAGAAAACCTTACACCTTTACTTATTATTATTTTTAAATTTTTGGTCCTAGATTTATTGAGATATAATGACATATAACCATGGTATTAGTTTAAGGTGTACAACATAATGATTTGATATATGTATATACTGAGAAATGGTCATCACAATAGGTTTAGTTAACATCCATCCCTTCACATAGTTACAAGATTTGTTTCTTGTGATGAGAACTTTTAAGATCTACTCTTTTAGCAACTTTCAAATAAACAGTATAGTATTGTTAACTACAATCACAAGGCTGTACATTACATTCCCAGAATTTATCTATCTTATAACTGGAAGTCTGTACCTTTTGACCACCTTCACACATTTCCCCCAACCCCTAACCCCTGTTTCTGGTAACCACCAATCTGCTCTCTGTTTCTATGAGTTCAGTTCTTTCAGATTCCACATACAAGTGAGATCATATAGCACTTGGCTTTCTCTCTGTGACTTATTTCACTTAGCATAATGATTTCAAGGTCCATCCATGTTGTTGCAAATGACAGGATTACCTTCTTTTTATGGCTGAATAATATTCCACTGTATATACGTACACCATGTTTTCTTCATCCATCCATCGATGGACACTTTGGTTGTTTACATGTCTTGGCTATTGTAAGTAATGCTGCAGTAACATGGGAGTGCAGATTCCCTTTGAGGATGTGATTTCATTTCCTTTGAATATATATCCTAAAGTGGATTTGCTGGATCCTGTGGTGGTTCTATTTTTAATATTTTGAGGAACCTACATGGTTTTTTATAGTGGCTCTACCAATTTACATTCCCACCAACAGTGTACAAAGGTTCTGTTTTCTCCACATCTTCATTAATACTTGTTTTTTGTCTTTTAGATCATAGCCATTCTAACAGGTGTGATGTGATACATCATTACGGTTTTGATTTGCATTTCTAGAAAGGGTGTTTTATATTCTGGTGGAATTCCAGGCAGCGGAATCCCACCTTTAGATTGAGGCAGTCATCTATGGAGGAGCATTGGGCAGCTTTGTTCAGCAGGCTTGCCTTCCCAAGGCTGTGCCATTGCACATGAATGTTGCTGACATACTTTCCTGTGGGAATCCCAGTGACTCCAGTGACCGGGACAACTGTGCATGCAGTAGGGCATCAAAAGCACTCCCAGGAGTTGGCCTCTTCTACCCGAAGACCCATGACCTGACCACCTTCTCAAGGATCTAGTCTCCCCCCTCCACTTTGGACCTCTGCTGCCAACCTTGCCTGCCCTTTCTGTAGGGTGTCTCGTATCTGTCCCATGTTCCCCTGCCAGGGGGTTTGGACAGATGTTGTCTACTAAGAAATGTTCTCAGACCTAGAAGCGAGAAGAATGCTGTCTCTCATTTCAAGTGTGACCAGAATCACTTTGCTCTCTAGAGCCTGTATTTCTGGCCATACTTCTTCCCCATGCCTAAATCCAAGGGTCTCTTAAGTCCACAGGCACTGATCTCTGCAGGAGTCCCCAGACCCTTCACTTCCCCTACAAGAGCCCTAGAGCTCCTCCTAAGCCAAAGTAGCCAGAACCTCAGTGCCATTACCATCTATAAAGAAATTCACCAGCTTCCTCAAAAACAACAACAAACAAAACAAAACACCACCATGATCCTCCAAAGAGGGCAATGGAGGGAGATACCCCACCATCAGAGGGAAGGACTGCCAGACTCGTAGCCCTGATTAACTCTGTCTTCAAGATTCACCTTCCCCAGGTGATCTTTTCCTAAGTGCTATCACCATCACCATGGTGGCTCTAGCAAGTGCTATTCTCTATCTCTCTCCATTACAAGAGTGGGACAAGAGTCTCCTTCATTCCCCACAGCACAGCTGAAGATGAGACAGGAATGTTCCACAAGATTCTCCCACTTTCCAGAAATAATATGAATACAGCGCTGAATTGAATCTGCAACTGTGAGGATGTGCCTGGTTCTTTTAATTTTTTTTTAAGATTTTATTTATTTGTCAGAGAGAGAGAGCACAAGCAGGGGGAGCAGCAGGCAGAGGGAGAAGCAGGCTCCCCGCTGAGCAGAGAGCCCGATGTGGGACTCAATCCCAGGACCCTGAGATCATGGCCTGAGCCAAAGGCAGGCACTTAACTGACTGAGCCGGTCAGGCGCCCCGTGCCTGGTTCTTTTAAAGGAGTCAAAGTGAAATGGGTAACAAGATACCAAGAGCATTGTTTTGTCCTATTAATTTGGACCCTCTATAGACTATCATTGGTTTGGATTTGCAGTTCTCCAACACCTTCTTAGACCTAGTTTCTTGGATGGTGATTCCTTCTGGGCTTTGTTGTTTTCCTACCTGTAGGAAGAAGCCTGCAATCACAGCAGACCTGGGTTTAACAGGGAGTCTGGAGTGTGCCATTTATGAAGTGCTCACAGATGTCAGGTTCTAGGGGAAGAAACACCCATTCAGTTTCAGAAGAGATTCCTTTTGTCCTGGAAAAAACCTCTTAAAGGGCCCTGTTAGTGAAGATATTGGACAAGTATTCATTCACACACTGTTTGGGAAACTATTTTAGGCTTCAGTAAAGACTTGGGGCCTGGATGCTTGATTCATTTCCCATGCATGCAGACCGCTTCCATCTCCAGTCCCAGTCCCCCAGGGAGAAAGAAGAAAGAAAAAAAAAATCAAATAATCAAGTCTCTTTTTGCTCCTTACCATTCCTTTTGATTTTAAATTTTGAAGTTTTCCAACAGTAGTTACTGAATTTAGAGAAACGACATGGTTTTATTTGTCTAGGTACTATCACTGATGCTTTAATATCTGATAAAGTCTGCTAAAAATCAGTTTAATGAGAACATTTTTTCTATTTAAGGCAAACATAATTTTCAAGATTTCCTTAACACATTTTTTTTCATTTTAGTGGATGTTAAATAATCTTTTATCACGAAGGATTATAAAAATTATATTTTTATTAAAGTATTTTAAAAGGTCGAAAAGAACTAAAAGCCTATTAACAAAAGAGTCACTAACCCATCCCTCTTCTCTCTTCTCACTGTCCCCAGTCCCCCTTACCAGAAGCAATTCTTTTTGACTCTTTTGACTGTTTCTTCTGACATTGGCATGTTTCTGTATTTCTAATATTATACAATATTGCTATCTTTTCATTCATCAGTTTTCAACCTTATCAATTATTTCCTATTACAGATGAAAGTTTAGTTCTATTATACCACCATTCTCTTATCCTAACCTCCCAACGTAACTATATTACCATTTGGGGTTAAATCAAAATGCAGTGTTCACATGATTTTGCCTATGCAAATATTATCTATAGCTGAACACTGCAACATATTTGGATTGCTCCTTTTTCACTTTTTGTTTTTCCTGAAGTAAATAATTAGCTTTATTTTTTTAATTGCTGAATTTTCTTGGTATTTCTTCATAATTCCCACCCTATCCATTTGTCTTTCCATATAATTTCCCAAAAGAGACATTTGGGGGAAAGTTTTATCAGATAACTTTTTTAGTTCCATTTTTTTTTTTTCTTCAAGACATCTGTTCTAGAGATCTTGATTCTCTTTCTATCTAGGGTCTTCCCCCACCCCAGATCTGCTACTCAGTTGCTTTCCTGAAATTCATTCTGTTGCTATCATAGGAATTTACTTTGCCTTGTTCTGAGGTAGCAGATCTCCAGTAGTTTTCTGAGGAAGAGTGGGTGAATGGTAAATTTTTTGAGACCTTTCATGTCTGAAAATGTTTTTATTCAGCCCTCATATTTGATTTGGTTTGCCAGGGAACATAATCTTGAAGACAATGCCTCATTGTCTTTTTCGAGAAATTGAGATTATAATTCACATACCACAAATTTCACCAATTTATAGTGTACCGTTCAGTAGTTATTAGTATATTCACAAGGCTTTGCAACTATCACCGCTATCTAATTTTAGAATATTTTCATTGCTCCATGGGGCGCCTGGGTGGCTCAGTCGTTTAGCATCTGCCTTCGGCTCAGGTGATGATCCCAGGGTCCTGGAATCGAGCCCCGCATCGGGGCGGGGGGGGGGCCTGCTTCTCCCTCTCCCACTCCCCTTGCTTGTGTTCCCTCTCTCGCTGTCTCTCTCCTTGTCAAATAAATAAATAAAAATCTTAAAAAAATTGTTTTCATTGCTCCAAAAAAAGAAACCCAGCAGCACCCATCAGCAGTTACTGTCTCTAGCCCCTCTCTACCGCAGCTCCTGGCAACCACTAATCTACTTTTTGTCTCTAAGATTTGCCTTTTCTAGCTAGACATTGCATATAAATGGAGTCATACAACAGGTTACCTTTTGTATCTGGATTATTTCATTTAGCAAAACGTTTGAAGGTTCATCTTTGTTCTATGTATCAGTACTTCATTCCTTTTTTACGGCTGAATATTCTATTATATGGAGATACCAAATTTTACTTACCCATTTATCAGTTGATGGACATATGGGTGGTTCCTACTTTTTGGCTATTGTATATATAATGCTGCTGTGAACATTTGTTTACAAGTTTTTGTGGGAGCATGTGCTTTTAGTTCTCTTGGGTATATAATGAGTGGAATTGCTGAGTCATACGGAAACTCTGTTTAACTTCTTGTGGAACTAGCTCCATCGTCTGAAGAAATTTGGAAACTTCCAAGATTGCTGTGGAGACGTCTAAAGCCTTTCTGAAACCTGATTCTGTGCATGTGACTTCTTCGTTTTTGTTTTGTTTTGTTTCTTTCCAGAAGCTGGAGAATCATCACCTTCCACTCCAAGACTAAAATTTCATAATGCTATGCCTTGATATGGGGCTGTTTTCATCCATTGATCTGAGCATTCACTGGGCCTTTTCTCTTGTGACACTCAGGTCCTTAAGTTCTGTGTGATTTCTCCCATGGCATCACCGTTGTGACCGCAGGCTGTGCCCTCTGGGCACTGCACAAAGGTGCCCTGCTGAGGAGCTGGGTGGGGGCTGAAATCTAACTAGGATTCCAGTCACTCAACTGTGCGCCTTAGCTTAAGGCTCTGTCTGCTCAGAGGAGGGGCATCCTTTTCTTTCCACATCTTTTTCTGTTTACCAAGCTGCACTCACAGAGTGCATTCATCCATGCTAGGTGTCTTTTTCTCATTTACATAAAGGTGACCTAGAAGTTGGTGGTGACCCTGCCCTCCCTTTTCTGTGTTCCTTCTTTGGAACTCCTATTATTCAGACATTGGATCTCCTAGATGAAGTCTCTCAAATCCCTATATTTTCTCTCCTATTTTCCATCTTTTTGTCTCTTTGTTTCACTTTGAGACATTCTGTCAACCTTATCTTCTATTGAATTCTTGTTTCTGCATGGTTTAATGTCTAAGAGCCTTGGTTCTCTAAATATTTGCTTTGTGCAACATCTTGTTCACATTTCATGAATGCAACGCCTTCTCTCTCTGAGGGTATTAACAATAATTCTTTTTGGAAGTTTTCTTTTCCCTGTTGTTTCTCCTTTCTTTCTGTTTTAGTGTTTTGGTCTCTGCATCTCATCTCTACGTCACACCGCCGGACAACTTCCTCTCTCCAACACTAGAAGTTCGTTTCTCAGAGAGGGTAACATAGAAAGTCTCTGGGCTGGGGGACATCAGACACAGTAGAGACAGTACCAGAGTGAAAATGGGGAGAGCATGAGTGTGTTTACTGAATATAGAGACTTCTGTAAGCTTTCCCCACAAGGCTCCAGACAAAAAGGAGAAAACAGAAGGAGCAAACAACTGATGCCTGTACATTTGGGGTATAAGAAAAATATCATAGGACTTCTATTTGTAATTATTTTATCCCACCATTGCCTAATTTCTGTTTTTTGTTTTTAAATATTTTAAAATGAATAACTTATAAATAAACATATATCGGGGCTCATGCTCAAACTGTTGTTACTGATGGAGGCACATAATCAAAAGAGTTCAGAGGCCACGGCATTAAATTATGAATTTTTGTAAAGTAAACTGCATTGATTTCAATTCTCCACATTTGATTTATAGCTGTATCATGAAAACAAGCCAATACAATGTGATATATCGTACAGAAATTTTGCTTACAACAAAAATGAAACTAATATACCTGCAAGAACTCAATGTTCCACCTGGAACAAAATTCTACCCAACTTTGGATAGTTCAAGAAAACATGTGTTTTTACCTCCCCACTTACCACCGAGTCCTTCCTGATAAGCTGGAAGCAGCACTCTACAGTACATTTTAGACCACATTAAATTAACAATGACATATTAAGTGCCCGACTGCCATGGCAAATATGAGTTTTCTGACCTATATAAAAACTGAAATATGCGCACATGTGCTCTTTTAAGTATACAATGTGGCCTGGACATTCAGCTCATTGCATGTGGCAGTAATGTTAAGAGGTGACATAGGGTATATAAAGCAATAGAAATAAAGGAACTAAAACTAACGATAAGGAGAGGAACATTCAAGAAATACTGCTGATCTTGAGTTATTAGTTGAAAGGAGCAGTTAACACTTTAACTTTGGAACTTGATGCTTAAGTACGCCATGATTTTTTGCTTTACCCATCTTTCTAATTGTAATTCCCCAAAGGATTTAACTAATCTAGTGTTAAAGCAGTGATCCATAATGGGAGTTTGAATTAGAAATATCCTAGAACATCCCAATGTCTTCAGCAAAATCAATTCCTTATGGAAGTTTGATTAAACTAGAACCTACAGGGTGCCTGGGTGGCTCAGTTGGTTAAGCGACTGCCTTCGGCTCAGGTCATGATCCTGGAGTCCCAGGATCGAGTCCCGCATCAGGCTCCCTGCTCGGCAGGGAGTCTGCTTCTCCCTCTGACCCTCCTCCCTCTCATGCTCTCTGTCTCTCATTCTCTCTCTCTCAAATAAATAAATAAAATCTTTAAAAAAAAAAATAAACTAGAACCTACAAAAATACCATAAAATGTTTCTGAGTTAATAGGTTCATAAACGGACTCGAAGGTTGAACCAGCAATTCTTTTAGCTCAGATGTCTTCAAATAATTTAGTATAACCTTCACCAAGGCAAAGCAAAAAAATATAATTTCTTATGGTTAGAAAAGAAACAAAAGTAGTATATCTGCTTGAAAGAATTACCACCCCTGTGCAATCTGACTCTGTCGTCTGCCAAGCTGCAAAATCTGGCATCTCTCCACCACAAGAGGGCAGTAGCGCTCAACCGTCGTTGATGGAAACCCAACAGAGCCAAGGAGGCTTTAACATTAGAGAAATCGTTACAGCCAGTTGTTAACACATCAATCTCTCATTGGAAAAAGCAGGCAAACAGGAACCACAGCCCAGATAGGTCCAGAGCTTCTGTCCCCGGTAACAAAAAGACAGGAAATAAGCAAAAGGGGCTTGTGAAAGGGAGCGTCCTCCCTCCCCATCCTCGTGTCCTTCAATCACCGTGGAGATGGCTGACTACCTTAATAATGGCTGCAGATAGGGGTCTGTTTCATTTGGATGTTCAGATAAGCACACTGTGGCAGGCATCAATGGAACACAGCTCTTAATGCAGATTTGGGAAAGGCAGGATAAAAACTGTTTGGTGCAGCAGAGCTGCTATCTCAGAAAATGAATTAGGATTGGTTTTAGGAATGAAACCTGGGATAAACTTTAGATTCATGACATTGGAACATTAAGATAATCAAAGTAATCTTTGCAGCCTATAGCATTACCTTGTAAAGGTTCCAGGAAGCTAATTAATACAAAAAGGGATCAATTATAACAAATGCACCTCAATATTTTAAGTATGTGTGTTCATTGGTCTAGTATTGCCCATAACTTGAGATGAATCAGGTATTTTTAATGTGCTCTCATGACCAGCATCTGTTTTTGTTTTTATTCATAATTGTCATTTATGTTACTGAGCTATTACCTGAAGACTTTTAATATTTGAAAAACCTAACTTAATTATTCCATAATTTAATGTTGTTTCAACATTTATTGAACAATTACAATTGAGAGAAAAGATGGTGCTTCTGTATTAAAAGAGAGAATTTTAGAAAATTGTACCCCCATGTTTTAAAGTCACCCCTCAAATAAAAATTGAGACTTTTGAATATTTCCCACTTTTTATGTGCCTTTCATATCTCATATTGTACCTTTTGTTGTAGTCAAAACTTCAAAACCATAGAAAGGCTAAATCTAATTCAGGGAATCTTGTTCCTTCATAGAAAGAAGGGATAGAATACAGGGAAATAAAATACGTTCTGTCATCCTAATAGATACCCATGAGGGACAATAATTGTCATTGTTGTTAATGAGCCATTGGACAGAAGATGATATCTAAAAACTCTTATTCAAGTATAAGTATCATTTAATGGTTTATTCAACTCAAATTAGCAAACATTATTGAGTTAGGCACTGTGGTAGCAGGATTAACAAAAATGAATAAAACATCGAGCTGAGGGTGAGAGTCACCTAAAAGAAGGAAGGTAATTAATATTTTTTAGCAACTACCCTGTAACAGATTGTTGCATATCTTTTCTCATTAATCCTCATAACAATTCTGAGGTATCATCCCTGTTTATGGAAGACGAAACAGGCTAACAGCAATTAAGTGGACTGCTCAAAGTCACAGAACTAGTTGGTGTAGAGCCAAGATTGGAACCCAGATCTGTTCAACTTTTAAAGCATGTTCTCTTTTCATTGGACCATTCTACCTGAATATTAGTGATTGACTCCTGGGGAACAGTAACTTTTATAAACGGCAGTTTAATAGTTTATAATTTAACAAATGAAACATCATGGTATGTAGTCATTACATATTTTAAAATAAAATTTAATTAGGAAATATTTTAAACATAGAAGTTAGAGGGGCGCCTGGCTGGCTCAGTTCAAAGAGCGAGCAACTCGACCTCAGGGCTTGAGTCTGAGCCCCACGTTGGGTGTAAAGTTTACTTAAAAAAAAAAAAAAGTTAGAGACTAACACCTGTGTAGTCGTTACAGAGCCATATGCTATATTTAATCTTAACATTATGTATGAGTCAGACACTTTTAAAGAAATAAAACATTATAGAAACAGTTGAGACTTTCTACCTCTCCTTGATCCCACTTGATCTTTCTCTCTAGAGATAACGCTATTATGAATTTGATGTTTATCAGTTTTATGCATGATTTCTTACTTTGACTACATGCTTATGAATCCATAAACAATATAACA
Organism: Phoca vitulina; assembly: GCF_004348235.1. NCBI lineage: Eukaryota > Metazoa > Chordata > Mammalia > Carnivora > Phocidae > Phoca > Phoca vitulina. Next base: position 22,538,035 of record NW_022589743.1, read on the forward strand.
TTATTTTGCAGGGTTTTAAATTGTGTTTTAGTTGTATCCAAAAGAACATTTTTTAAAAAGATTTTATTTATTTGAGAGAGAGAGAGAATGAGCCGGGGGGAGGGGCAGAGGGAGAGGGAGAAGCAGACTCCCCGCTGAGCGGGGAGCCCAATTCCATCAGGGACTAAGCTGAAGGCAGCCACTTAACCGACTGAGCCACCCAAGTGCCCCAAGAACACATTATTTTACAACTTACTTTTTGTGATGATATGTTTTTGAGATTTATGGACAACGGCCTATGTAGCTCTAGTTCTCTAACCATAAAATGCTACATAGTATTATATGAATGTATCAAAATTTATTTATCTCTTTACTTATAATTACATAAATAAAATTCTTCTTTGGTTTTGACTCAAAGCATATCTGACCAACTTTCCTCATAATACTGGAACTTGTATTTTAATAATAAAAGTACAAAACTATCCACACTTTTTTTTTTTTTTCTCGGTACAGATCATTCTCGAATCGAAGTATGGGAATTTGGTAATACTGTCATCGAATACCTCTACCAGTGGGCACACATCTGTTTAGCTCTCATGGAGCTAAACAAAAAACCAAGTAGTGCTCTCACACCCCCGTTGCCCTCCAAGACCGACTCCTGTGTGTATGCAAAAATGCCAAAGGAAACCGTGCCAGGGAAATGCTAATGAATTAGTACTGTATTTAGGATATTTTTGTCATGTTCAGTTTTGTTAACTATAAAATATTTTCAGTTGGAAAGGAGTGCCACATAGACGTATCCGGCTCCTAGACATTTCCGTCAGCACTTTCTAAAATGAAAAACGCTACCTAAGGAGAAATTTGATCTAAAAAATATCCAGTGGAGGTAGCCGTAACCAAATGTATGTTATGGCATATACTTAAAAGTTTCCTTTTAGTTTTAACTTTGTATCTGCCGTGGGACTATTGTGGTTAATTGGGTAGAGTTATTTTAATTCTTTTAAGGTACAAGTAAAGACTGAGAATTTAAGGGGAAAATGGCAGTTTTTACATTAAAAGGGTACCAAGTAATAAAGATTTTAAATGAACTGGGAATTGTTTTTCTACTTTTTCAGAGACTTAAGTGAGCACCCCCTCTTCCCTCTCCCCATCTCCGACTCACCCTCCCCACTCACTTTAACAAGTTATTCCAATGAATAGAAATTCTTGTGGGAAAATGTCCATGACTCATGGAAAAAAGAAAACATCTTTTTTTTTTTTAATAACAAAAACCTCTCAAGTTCAAGAACTGCAAAAAGAATTTATATTTATTTAAAGCTTATTATTACAGCAAACTTTACTGCTCTTTTGTGAGATTTCATCTTTGCAATAAGATATCTGATGAGAGTCCATTTTTAATAAAAATTTGGGAAATTAAACTTCATTTTCTTTATTTGGTTGACAAAATGTGATGTGTTCCAAACATCTTATAATTTGAGATTGGAGGCCCCTTCTTAACCTTTTCTGATAAGATGGCAGTGTTATTACCAGTCCTCATCTCCTGGATGCCCAGTTTTAACCTATAAGCCTATTTCATATTTGGAAGAGGGCTTTTCAGGGCATTTGCAACAACATTTCTAGGAACAATGTTCTTGAAGATATTAAACTGATAGTCACATACCCTGATGGCTTCAGAACAAGCTTACAGAGTTCACTGTGCATACAAATGGCATTTTAGGCAGTGAGGAGAGGACATTTTTGCAGAATGCTAACTTCTTAACCATTATCACGGGAATTAAGTTAACTAAATGGCATGTAGCTTGAGAACAGATATCATACATTTGCATGGATTTTAACTCGTTTGAAGTATTTTCACACACAAGCTCATTTGATCCTCCCAATAACCTATAAGGTAGTCAGTCTAATATCATTATCCTCACTTTATAAGCGAGGACATAGGCTCAAACAGTGAGTTACCTAGGTCAAAACAGCTAGCAAGAAGCAGGGGGGCCTAGCATCCATCTTTCCTAATTTTTGCCAGCACCTCAGACATCTCACTAACACTTTTCAACCTTTATCAGGCTAACGACCATGCTATCAGTCTTGTGGAAACTACTTTAAAATTTAGCAACCAACAAGAAAGATTAATTGGATTTATTTAACCATCATTCAAGTAAAATATTAGTCCTTAACACCAGGAGCTTACTTTAGTGAAGAGGATGTTATTTATACTTGACAAAAATTTAGAGACAGATTTATATTTAAATCTATTTATTGGATAGATTGATTTGAATAATCTGAATAGAATGAATTACCTATAGTGACATATATTTCAGAAGCTTAGACTTGATTAGATTTTTTCTTGGCTCTCTTTCCTGTAGCTTATAGGTAACAAGGACACTGCATGGTGTCGACCATCCAGACCATTTTCTTCTTTCTTTTTTTTTTTTTAATTTAAAGGAGATAGAAGTTTATTGAATACACTGTAAAGACCTCTCTCAATAGATAATATAAATTAATTAAATATTGCCTATTTCCTAGTCCTTAGGCATGGTAATTACCCTCAGAGGTTGTTCCGTCTCCTAGTCGTTAACTCTATTTTACCTTTCCTCAATCTACTGCCTGGGCTTAGCTTATCTTGCCCACAGACCACAACTAGTAAAGCACCTCTTGGTGGCCATATTTTGTTCTATGTGACCCTAACTCTCCAGCCACAGCTTTTTGAATTAGGGTTGACTCCTTGCCAAAGGGAGACCAATTTGTGAAATGGCCTAATATTGAGAGTAACTAAACCATGGATAAACCAAACTGGGAAACAGCAATAGGAGCAGTGTCTAGAAGGATAGTAAGTGTTTAGAGAGGCCAAAAGTGTCATGCCAGGCCTTAAATTAAAGCAAACTGCCTTCCAGACAGTACAAGTTAGCAGAAACTGTTGGTAGAGAAAAAGTTTAGAGAACGGGTAGTTGGTTTGGGACAAGAATGCACAAAAAGGCAGGGAGGGTACAAAAAGCAGCAGAGACTGAAAGAGGAAGTAACATAAGTAACATTAATGTCAAAAGATTAAATGGAAGATCCATTAGCTTGGATGCTGAGGACACTACAATTGCCTTGGATCCAATTCTAGTCAACTGCTCTGTTCTTGAGGTCTTGTTTCTGAAAGTCTAAGATAGTCAGAATTCTCTGTTGTGTTAACAGTCAAGAATATGGTGGTGATGATACCATCTTTTATTGGCTTACCCTGCTTCTGTCCTTTTAGCACCTTCAATTAAAGTTCCCAAACTTGGGTTCAAAATGTTAGGAGGCTTCTCTGTGTCTCTGATTCACTGCTGCGGTACCACCATTGCTGCAAACTCTGCCGAGTGTCTGAAGAACTTGAACTCTCTGAAACACTGCATCTGAGAAATCAGCCTTCTACCTTTGGGAAAATCTCACAATTGCTTCACTGCAACATCCCAAAGGCAATGGGAGAATACAGGGTTCAATACACCAATTCAAAAGCTCACATTATATATAGCATATTGAGCTGGGTAATTTTGTGTAACTAATTCCGCATTCAGTCTCTTTAAGCAAGAGGCAGTCTTGGCAGGGGGGCTTTATTTTTACCCTTTATTGATTCTTTTTTATTTTAAGCAAAATAACATATAGTTTAAAGAGTCATCCTGTTATACAAGATCTTTTAAGACCAGAGAATTTCTCAGTCCCTCCTCACCCCTATTTTTCTTACTTCTAAGTCAACTATTTCAATTCCTTTAGCTCAGGAATTAATACACAGCCCACGGGCTAAATCCAGCCAGCTGCCTACTATGATAAAGTTTTATTAGAAAAGCCATGCCCAGCGGTGCTTGGCTGGCTCAGTCACTGGAGCAAGTGACTCTTGTTCTCAGGGTCCTGAGTTCAAGCCCCACATGTGGTGTAGAGTTTATTTGATAGGAAGGAAGGAAGGAAGGAAGGAAGGAAGGAAGGAAGGAAGGAAGGAAGGAAGGAAGGAAGAAAAAGGGAAACAAAAGGGACGGGAAGGGAAAGGAAAGGGAAAAGGAAAGGAAAGGGAAGGAAAGGCCATGCCCAATTGTTTATGACTGCTTTTGCACTACAAGGGCATAGTTGAGTAGCTACCACAGCTACTAAGACCCTAAGACCCACAAAACCTAAATATCGACTGTCTGACCCTTGGCATAAAAAGTTTCCCAATCCCTATTTTGGCTTTCATTTTGACATGTACCTCCATAGTGTGAAATAACATGCTGTGTGGCTACACTTTTTTTCCCCCTGATTTAAGCAATATTTATTAGCCTCTCGGTATGCATTACAAAGATTTAGCTTCTTCCCCAGTATGTGTGTTCACACACACAAACACATAAACATTTCCCATTCCTCCATTCATTTCAATATATTACATTGTAATTTAAATTAGAATAGATTGATATTCGGCGTTTGCATTATCATGACTATGTATGTTATTTAGGGCTTAGCCATGTAGTAAATTACAATTATTTTCCTTTTCTGAATATCTTTTCACTTTCCCTGGAGTTAATGTCAAAAGAGTGGCTGGAGTGACCATAATAATAGCACACAAAGTAGATTTCAGAGCAAAGAATATTACCATGATAAAGAAGGTCATTTCATAATGAAAAATAGGTCTCAATTAATTAAGTCATAGCAATCTTAAATATTTATACATCTAATAACAGAGTTTCAAAGTACATGGAGCAAAAACGGATAGCACTACAAGTCTAAAAAGACAGAAGTAGATTACTGGTTACCTAGAGTCAAAGGGTCTGGGGTAAAATGATTGACTGATGGATATACGCTTTTCTTGGGCATTAAAAGCATTCTAAAATTGATTGTGGTGATGGTAGTACAACTCTCTGAATGTATTAAAAACCACTGAATTATACACTTTAAATTGGTGAATTGCATGGTATGTGAATTATATACCAATAAAGCTGTTTGAAAAAGAATGGCTTGGGGTGCGTGGGTGGCTCAGTCGGTTAAGCATCTGACTCTGGATTTTGGCTGGGTCATGATCTCAGGGTCATGATATTGAACCCACAATGGGCTCCACTGCACTGGGTGTGGAGCCTACTTAAGATTCTCTTGCTTTCCCTTCCTCTGCCCCTCCCCCCTTTAAAAAAAAAGAACGGCTGTACTAGATAGAAATCTGACCTACACAGAGATGGTAAATATGTGGGTAAACATAATATTTCTCTTATTTTAAAAATGTTTTTGAAAGATAATTGCTTAAAGCAAAAATAACAATTTATTATGTGTTTATAACATAGAAGTAAAATGTGTGAAAATAGTAACAAAGTCTAAGAGAGGGAAAATGGAAGTGTATTTTTGTAAGGTTTTTTAACTATACATAAAGAAGTATATTCTTACTTGAAGACGGACTGAGATAAAGATGTAAATGAAAAACTCCAAAGCAACACCTTAAAAAATATATATATGGTTAATAAGCCAACAAAGAGGTTGCATCATAAAAATCTTAGGCTAAATCATAAAAATTTCTTGATTAATCCAAAAGAGGGCAGAAAAAGCAGGGAGGGTTAGAGAACAAAGAACAGATGGGGAAATAGAAAAACTGCAACTATACTCATAATCACTTTAATGAAAATGTTCTAAACACCCTAATAAAAGAAATCGTCATATTAGACAAAAAAAGCAAGACCCAATTATATACTATCAACATGGGATCCACTTTGAATATAAAGACACAAATAGATTAAAATAGGTTAAAAGTAAAAGGATGGAAAAAGATATACTATGCTAACAATCAAAACTGGCTGTGTTAATATCAGATAAAGTACATTAAGAGAAATAAGAGAATCATTTAATGGTATACAGATCAATGCAAGAGGACCTAACAGTCCTAAATGTTTATATACCTAATAACATAACTTCAAAATATGAGAAACAAAACTGACAAAATTAAAAGGAGAAATAGATCCACAATTATATTTGGAAATTTTAACATCCTTCTGTCAGTAACTGAAAAAGTATCTTTGGCTGCTGTAAGACTAGTTTGAAATGGGCCAAGTGCTAGTGAAGGAACAGACGGAATGTGACTAGATTTAAAAGTATACATAGATCATATGTGATTTTGATTTCTATACCCAGTATTACCACGATGTTTTATTAATTATTTCGTCCAATGAGCACAGGTCCAGTATTAACGTACAGGTTTTCATCTTCTGCCAAGTTACCCCGAGCCAGGTATACTCACACTGAATACCTCGGCGGAAAAAAAAATCGATAGCCTTAGGGTCGTGTTTTTCAAACTTGAGTGATGACCAGAGTTACCTGGAGGGTTCTTTAAAATTCAGATTGCTGGGGTTTCAGATGCAGTAGGTGTGGGAAAGGGCCACAGAATTTACATTTTTAACAGATTCCCGGGGTTAGCTCCACACTTTGGGAACTACTGGCCTAGAATTCTGTCATTCCTTTCTTCCCATTAATTTCAAGACAGCTAGTTGGTTCCCAAACAAAGCCGAAGGCCGTAGGACTCCGCTCCCTACACCGCAAAGCAACTCAAAAGAGCGACTCTCCGCCGCTGCAAGTATTCCAAGCCTCCCAAATCCGCGCGAGAGTTTACGTGAGGACGTCGGCGTCTGCGTCGGCGTCACGTCGGCGTCGGCCACGTTCAGCGGAGACGGGAGCAAGATGGCGATTCCGGGCAGGCAGTGAGTGATCCGGGAGTTAGGGTCAGGCTGGGAATGGAAAATTACGGCGACTTTGTCTTTGGCCGAGGAGTAAAAGTGCGCTGGAAGTGAAGGGGCTTGTGTCGTCAGGGATAGAGACGGGAAAAAGCGAGAGATCCTGAGGAATATATTCCCCTCCCCCACACATTTTCCAGGATGGAAGCCCGAAGTTTGAGGGAGAAACTTGTGAGGAAATAAAGGAAGTTAGGCTGAGGGGCAGAGAGCGAGACTTTTCTATTTTCCAAAAGCTCGGTCTGAGGCCCCTCAGTCTTGCTTCCTACCCCGCGCTTGAGTTTCTCCCTGGTTGGATGCTTTCATGGGCAATGAGAAGAGAGACTTCCTGGCTTCCTTAGAGGGCCTTGTTCTTGGCTGCTCAAGTTCTGATTCCCGCCCTCCCTTCTTGTTTTAGGAATGTTGTGCTGAGAAGCCACAGAAAAGGGTAGGCATATAGGGAATTGGGGTATACATTGCCGCAAGAGAGACAAATGTTGTGTGTTCTTAGAAGTTTTACCTTCGGTGTGTAATCTTTACTTCCCATGATCTCGGCATTTTAAAGGCCAAAACGTAAGAAACCAAATGAGTTGGGTCTGATGATCGTTCTCTGAGATGCTCCAAGACAGAGCAGATGAGCTCAATAGGGTGTAATGGGCATTTGTCCCATGGCTACTTGGATTTCTCAGTTAATGTGTCTTATAAAAATTTTTCGTGGGTGACATAATCCAGTAACTTATTTAAAACTATGTAAGTACCCAGTAGGGACAAAGAAAAAATAGCTATTTTCTTGTTCGACCACACGGATAATTTAGAGTGGTTTCTAATTTTTAGTGGGCACAAACTGAGCTTTCCACTAACATGTTCTTTCTAAAACATTACTATTATTATTTCACCATCCAAAACATTTCTGAAGTCTTCAATTACTTCTTTGATTAAAATGGTATTTGAGTTTGGCCCTTGCCTGCAAATAATTGCTTAAAAGTAATACTTATAAAATCTTAATGGACATTAGAATTTTGAGATCACTGAAAAGCAGAAACAATGTTTGTTATGTGTTCATAAGCTATATGACATGTTTTGACTTGGTAGCTTCATCTGGAAGAGGTAGTGAATGTATTATTTTTTAACATTTAAATATAATGGTGTAATTTCTATTTCAAAAAAAAAAAAATGCAGGTATGGGCTTATTTTGCCAAAGAAAGCACAGCAGTTGCACCCTGTTTTGCAAAAACCATCAGTGTTTGGGAATGATTCTGATGATGATGATGAGGTAAGGGAACCTATGTTTTTCTATTGCATTGTTGGAAATATAATTTTTTAAATTGAACTTGTGAATTTGATGTCTTTGCTTGCCTTAGTTATTTGTCATTACAGTGTTATCTGGAGTATATTATAATTTACAGAATTATCAAAAGGAGTATTTAAAGAAAGATTTCTCACTGATTTTTTTTTTCTTCTTAAGTGGTACGTGGGTAATCTAAGATTTTTTTTTTTGAAGTTGTGAATTTCAGTTATTTCTAAGCAGTTATACAAAGTTGTTTTAGATAGCTAATACTGATGTGACAAAATTGTTAGTGTAAAGATCCCTGAAAATGAGCTATTAAGATGTCACCAATTGCCTAGAAATTTTTATTAGCAAAGTAGTATCTTCTAAGACTACTTTTGTGGTTATTAATTGTCTGCTAAATGTAATTGCTTATAATTATGGTAGTGCTTGAAGTTACCATTGATAGTACTACAGTAATATCTAATATGAATATTTTCTATTTTAGCAGCCAAAACAATGTTTTCCTGTGAAACATAGGGAATTGGGGTATACATTGCCGCAAGAGAGACAAATGTTGTGTGTTCTTGGAAATTTTACCTTATAGCAGAAACAACCCCAAATGTATGCTTATCTAATACTTGAGTAATTTTCTGTATTTCTAAAAGAGTTTTGCATCTGTTAATCTGGTACTTCCTTTGTTCTGGAAGAAAGATAGCTTCTCTTTCAGTTTTTACTAATTTTATAATGGCATAGGTAGGTTATTGAACATATTTGATACTTCTTTGCTTTTTGCTTTCCTTCTTTTGAAGAAATTGGCTCGAGATGCAGTCTACTTCCCTGTATTCTGCCCCAGACCACTATCACGTTATGATTTTGATTTGCATTTCCCCAGTGGCCAGTGATGTTGGCCATTTATGTATCATCTTTGGAGAAATGTCTATTCATTTGCCTGTTTTAAAATCGGATTATTTGTCCTTTTACAAGTTGTAAAATTTCTTTATATATTCTAGATACAAGTCCCTTATTAGATATAATTTGTAAATATTTTCTCCCATTCTGTGCGTTGTCTTTACTTTCTTGATAATATCCTTTGAAGCACAAAAATTCAATTTTGAGAAAGTCTATTTTTTTTTCATAGGTTACTACGCTTTGGTGTCTTACCTAAGAAACCACTGCTTAATCCAGTGTCACAAAGATTTGCGCCTGTGTTGTAGTTTTACCTCTTAAATTTAGGTCTGTGATCCATTTTGAGTTAATTTTTGTATAGGGTATGGGGTAGGGGTCCTACTTTATTATTTGCATAGGGATATCCAGTTGTCCCAACATCCCATTTGTTGAAGACTATTCTCCATTGAACTGACAGCACCCTCGTCATTTGTTTTAAATATAAATATTTATTTTTTTAAAATCACCTACCGTGGACATGCTTACTCTGTAGTTTCATATCCTGGCATCCCATGTAATAACAAAGCGAAATATTTGAGAAGGATGGGTGTACACAAGTGAACTAGAAAGTTTACGCACATTATTGCTCTTTCTTTTCCATTGTGAAATGAGGCTGGTGGACAGTGGATACACTAGAGCTAGAAAACCTAGGGCTAGGCCATTTTGCTTTTTCTTCCTTCCGTCTGTCCCTCCTTCCCTCCCTCCCTTCCTTCCTTCTCCCCTTCTTTTACATACAGGGACTTTAATGCAGAGAATTGGCTACATAAGTAATAGAAGACTTAAGAAGCCAAAAGGAGGATGGTGAAGCAGCCCAGAGATCAGCAGTAGTAAGAGCAAGTAGTGATAAATGGAGGGATACAGGTAGGATATAGGTCTTGGTGGCCAAGGGATAGGGTTACCTGGGAACTAGTCTTCCAGATGGAGCTGAAGGCACTGGAAACATTAATGTCTTAAGTAGGTAGAGAAAAAAGCAGAGAGGAATACTTTTATTCCCTTTCTCCCACCTTCCAATATATCATCTTTGTTTTCCACTGGTAGAGCTCAGCCAGAAGCCAACTGACAAGAAAGCTGCAGCTTAGTTCTTAATGAACAAAACTGTTTTTTAGTGTAGTATAACGTCTTACCAATAAAAAGATCAGTCTGATGAATTCCAGCTTATTTTCATACTGAGAAGTAAATTCTTTAGTTAAGTGTATTTAAATATTTGAGGTTTGAATACAAAACCTCTTATTTAAAAATTAATCAACAATTTAAGCAACAGTAAAATTATTGGTGCTTTGGAAAATATAGAGAAAGATATTTTATGGTTCTCTTCCTAAAGAGGGCATTATATACAAGGAGAAGAGCTGCTACAAAGCAAATCCATTGTTATTTACAGCAGTTCAGAAGCATTTAAGAACCCAAATTTAAGATCAGACTTTTCTTCCAGTGGTCCAGCAGATGGGGCCCTAGCAAATGAATTCAATTTTAATATGTGCTTATATTCAGAGTAAGTTTAAAAGTGGGAAAGTGGTATTTAAATAGTTCCTCTTTTAAAAATTATCAGAACTTAATAGAAATAATTAGTTTTGGGGCACCTGGGTGGCTCAGGTCATGATGCCAGGGTCCTGGGATCGAGCCCTGCATCAGGCTCCCTGCTCAGCTGGAAGCCTGCTTCTCCCTCTCCCACTCCCCCTGCTTGTGCTCCTGCTCTCTCTGTCAAATAAATAAATAAAATCTTTTTTTTTTTTTTAAAGATTTTATTTATTTGACAGAGAGAGACACAGCGAGAGAGGGAACACAAGCAGGGAGAGTGGGAGAGGGAGAAGCAGGCTTCCCGCTGAGCAGGGAGCCCAACACAGGGCTCGATCCCAGGACTCTGGGACCATGACCTGAGCCGAAGGCAGACGCTTAACGACTGAGCCACCCAGGCACCCTAATAAATAAAATCTTTTAAAAAAGAAAAAGAAATAGTTTGTTCAAAGGTAGAGGAGATGGGAGTTTTTACCCTATGTGAGTAAGAGGTTTATATTGTATCCAAATGCTGCTGTCTAATCATAAGTGTTTGAGTGGTTTTGCTATGATAGTAATGTGTTTATTCCATTTTTTCCAGTGTATCCTCTTCCAGTCTCATTGCCACCACCCTCATTACTTAGATTATTTTAATAGCTTTGTAACTAGTTTCCTTATCATCTGTCCCGTTAAATTAATTTGAAATAATGTTGACAAGATTGATATTTTTCAAGCACAGTTCTATTCACTTGTAACTCCCTTGCTTTTGAACCTAATTGTATTTAAAATCCAAATTGCTAGTCCTGACATTGAAAGCCTTCACTATGCTTTGGCTTCAAAATGCTTATTAGCATTTTTTCCTAACTGTGCTCCTCTGTGCAGAGTGTAGTTTTTCGCAACTCAGCTTTTCATCACACTAGACGTCTCCCCATTCTTCAAAGCCCATTGCAGAAGCTGCTTCCTTCATTTTCCCCAGTGGAAGCAATCTCATCCTTTTTCTGTCACTCTCCTTTTCTTAGCACTTAGCTTTTTATACCTTGTGTTGTAAGTTATTTTCATACACGTCTTGTCACTGTACTAGAGTATGAGCTCTATGAGTTAGGATCTGGATATCTATGCTGATACGTGTACTACGAGTAAAATTAGTATTTACTCGGGTGTTTTAGTTGTCTGTATTGTAAAGAGCCAGGTAATAGATGTTTGGGCTTTGCAGGCCAGCTATTGAACTTTGCTCTCACGGTGTGAAAGCCTCCTTTAGACAATATGTAAATGAATGAGCATGACTAATTAATGTATTCTAATAAAACTTCATTTACAAAAAGAGAGGGGGCTAGATTTGGCTGCAACTTGCTGACCCGTGGTCTACACAGTTCTCAGAAGTACTTGTGATAACCAGTAGTGTTTCACACAGTTCTCAGAAGTACTTGTGATAACCAGTAGTGTTTCACAAATGTTACAAGATGGTCAGTGACTAAAATAGATGTTGTATGACAGGTTAAATGAGGAACTTCCTTTTAGATAGTTCTCACTACTAAATGCTTGCTCATTTTGCAGAGCACAGTGACTTTTCCCTTTAATTGTGGCAATTGAAATGCTTATTTCTAGACAGTATTCTTGTAAGATCCTATTTTGCACAGTAATTCATAATGCTATGAAGAAGTATGATCAATACAACCTGAAAGTTGATGCAGTTTTGTGTCTTTATCCAAAAGCAACAATTTTCAGGTTGGATAAAGATACAGGACTCTTTGATCTCTTCACAGAAGTATTAAATTAAACTAGATAGCAAATGTTTATTAACTTAGTTTTTCATAAATGTATCAAAAATGTCAGAAAATGGTGGATGATAATAAATTGCACTTTGAGTCTCTCAGAAGCCATGGTATAGTCCTTTTATAGGTTAAGCATTCATTTTCGTAAGATGTAAAGCATTTATGAAAACACGAATACTCAGAAAAATGAGGAAAACACATTTATAGACAAATGTAGAAGAAATAGAAATATCTGATAGACCTTAAAGATATTTCATCATAGTATATTTAAGAAATGTAAATTAGGCCAACAGTGAGCTGCCATTTTTACTATATTAGCGAATACTTTTAGAAAATGGTAATGGCAAGGTTTTGGTGAAATGGGCGCTCACACTTGTGTTAGTGTAAATTGATGCCCCTTTTTGGAAAGTGGTTTTGCAATTTGTATCAATCCTTTAAAAGTTAAGTGTATCAATCAAAGAATAACTGCCTGTATTTTCCCTTCTAAAATTCTCTCTTAAAATTATCAGAAATTTGTATTAAAGATTCATAGGTATTCAAAAATCTTTGTTTATGAAAGCAAAAATTTAGAACCAGTCCAGCTTTCTACAATAAAAGTATGGCTAGGGGCGCCTGGGTGGCTCAGTTGTTAAGCGTCTGCCTTCGGCTCAGGTCATGATCCCAGGGTCCTGGGATCAAGCCTGCATCGGTCTCCCTACTCAGCAGTAAGCCTGCTTCTTCCACTCCCCCTACTTGTGTTCCCTCTCTCGCTGTGTCTCTCTCTGTCAAATCAATAAATAAAATCTTGAAAAAAAAAAGTATGGCTAAGTGTGGTGTGATATATGTACAAAATCGTTATAGATAAAATCAAAGGAAAAAAGAATGCATTTCAGAATATTAATGGTAGTTGTCTTTGTGTAGTGTACTAATGAATGGTTGTTTTTTACATATTTATGTGGTTTCCAAATTTTCCACAATAGTTTCATAATTGAAAAAATATATTTAAAAAAAATTAATGGTGAATTTGATAAGCATTTCCCATAAGATACTTAGATTTTAAATCATGTTAAAATATAAAAGGAAATAACACATTTCATCTGATAGAAGGCATAATGAGACAGTGAGTATTAGAACTACTTAAAAGCATGAAGTAAGGTGAAATAAGCAGAATACAAAATTGAATATATATGGTTATAGAAAGCTATACGTGCATATATAAATAGAAAAATAAATGAGGGGCGCCTGGGTGACTCAGTCGGTTAAGCGTCTGCCTTCAGCTCAGGTCTTGATCTCAGGGTCCTGGGATCAAGCCCCGCATCATCGGGCTCCCTGCTCAGCAGGGAGTCTGCTTCACCCTCTCTCTGTCTCCTCCCCCCTGCTCATGCTCTGTCTCTCTCTCTCTCAAATAAATAAAATCTTTTTTAAAAAAAAAAAGTAAAATAAATGAAACCCGTTATTTTTTTGAATGACGGCACGTGTTTTTTTTATTTTAAAAAAAATCATACATATTATTATTGTAATTTCGAAGAACAGAAGGAAATGAGTGCTTTAAAAAAAGATATCCATATGGGGCGCCTGGGTGGCTCAGTTGGTTAAGCGACTGCCTTCGGCTCAGGTCATGATCCTGGAGTCCCGGGATCGAGTCCCACATCGGGCTCCCTGCTCAGCGGGGAGTCTGCTTCTCCCTCTGATCCTCCCCCTCTCATGCTTTTTGTCTCCCATTCTCTCTCAGATAAATAAATAAAATCTTTAAAAATAAAAATAAAAATAAAAATAAAAAAAGATACCCATAATTGTATATTCTTGGAGTTAGAAACATTAGTAACTGGGTTACGTAGTACACTTTCAGTGCTTTCACTATTTTTTAATCTTTCTCCACTTTAATTCCAATTTTTCAAAAGCATTTTCTAGAAAAGTAGTCTTCATAGGTCTGTATGAAGAAGCTAATCTTATTTTACTTGAAAGCCGGTTTGGTTTGCTAATGGTAAGAAAAAGTTAAAATATTAATCTATCTCAACATAATAGTACATCTGAACTAATAAAGTTTCAATTGTGGTTTTTCATCAGTTATAATCATAATTTTCTATTTCTCTAGTTATAGTCTGGTATAGCTAAAATGACAGTTTTATGTAAACATGACAAAGCATATTGTGTATGAAAATGGCAGGAAATTTATATTATTTTAATGATGACTAAGAATTTTTTACACTTTTCTCATACTACTAAAATGAATTTCTGGTAAATTCATGATACTGAATATATCTAGCAGCAATATAGGCAGTGAGGGATTTAAAGTAGTTGTGCAGTTTTGCTAAAAATGCATCCCTAGACTTGCTGTCTACAAGTGAAACAGAAGCATAAGAAAATGCAAGAGGACTGGGCGCCTGGGTGGCTCAGTCAATTAAGCATCTGCCTTTGGCTCAGGTCATGATCCCAGGGTCCTGGGATCGAGCCCCGTGTTGGGCTCCCTGCTTGGCAGGGAGCCTGCTTCTCCCTCTCTTCCCCATTTGCGCTGTCTCTCACTATCTCTGTCACTATCTCTGTCTCTCTCAAATAAATAAATAAAATCTTAAAAAAAAAGAAAATGCAAGAGGAGAGAAAAAGACAGCATTAAATGATGGCATTCTGTTAGCAGTGGGAGAGATGACAATTCTATTATTTATATTTTAAGTAAGCTCTTCCCCCATTGTGGGCTTAGATCAAGAGTCCCTAGGTCAAGAGTCACATGCTCTACTGACTGAGCCAGCCAGGTGCCCTGAGAATTTTCTATTCTTATTTTATCTTCCGGTAGGATGGGAACATTAGAGAAGTAGCTGAGAGAACCCAGATGATGAAGATGAGATGGAGCAGGAATTTTTTTTTACCTTTTTTAGGAAGGAAATGATGGTATTAATCATGAGTCCTTGTAGATGTGTAAAATTGATTTGTGAATCTATGTTTAAATCTATGCATTTTTAGCCAGATTTACTTATGTTGGCACATGGGCGACTTTTTAAAAATCTTTGGTCTGAGATATAATGCATAAGCATTATTGTATTTTCTAACTTCAGAGTTTTTCGTTTTGTTTTATAATTTCTGTCTCTTTATTGGTATTCTGTTTGATGAGACATTGTTCTCAGACTTCAGTTCTTTAGATGTGGTTTCCTTTATTCTTTGAACGCATTCTGTGTATGGATCATTCTTGTTTCTTTGCATGTATCTTTATTTTTGGTTGGGAACTGCAAGTTTAAAATACTACAGTGTGGCAACTCTGGAAACCAGAGCCTTTCCTCTTTCCAAGGTTTATTGGTTTTTTGTTTCTGTTGTTGTTGTTGTTTGCTGTTTTTTTGTTGTTTTTGTTTTTTATGTAGTGACTTTTCTGAACTAATTCTTAAGGTTTATATATTTTTTGTTGTGTGTGGCCACTGAAGGCGTTGCTTGGTTAGCTTAGTGGTTAGCTAATGATTTGACAGAGATTTCTTTAAATACTTTTAACTAATAAGTCTCCAGTCTGCCCAGGGACTCTGTATGCATGTTGGGCCTGTCTACAGGATACCACCAGGCATTTTACAACTTTGCCTTAGCCTTCACTTCTTGTTTCTGCAGAGCCTCAGGGTCAGTTGTGAGAGCTAAGGACCTCCTCAGGTCTTTCCTGATCAGGCACAGATGTCTTTGTATGCATGTGGACTTCATGATCCCTCAGAATATGGGGGAGCTTTCAAAGCCCCCTATTGAACATCTTATTTCTCAACTCTTCTTCTTAAGCTTCTTGGTTAGCCTATTGTTTTCCCCAACTGTTAAAACTGTTATGCACTGCTGCAGGCAGCCCTGATGTTCAGCAATTGTCTATGATTGTTTTTGACAGACACCCCCAGGGAAAAGGCTGTTTTACTTTGGCGCTCTGTCAAGTCAAATAAAGGCAGCCCCGTGAGTGGTGTGTCTTCAGGGAACCACCAGACAGGTCCAATAATAATTCTCTGGGATAGGGGTTTTGAAGGATCTCTAACCCCATTCTGCCTTCTCTCGTGGCTGCTAGACTGCTGGTTTCTGCCGTGATTGTGGGCTGTTGTTTTTAGGCTACCATGGCACTAGGGAGGGGATGATGGAAATAGGGAAAGTAAAGTGTCACAGAGTTCTTACTGAGATTCAGCTGTTCTTGAATAAATGCTCCCTAGACTCTTTTAAGCTGTTAGTTAATTTCCAGAGTTCTGAAAAAACTGATTCTGACATTTTTTTGCCAGTGTTAAAAAGAAAAGTTTTGTTGGTCCATACTCTGCCATTTTCAGTGACTTCCTAGGTTATCTTTGAAGCCTCTCCAGTACATTTTTGCACACTTCAGAGAGTCATCTTACTGGTTTTAAAATCACTATTGACTTCCCATTGCTCTTGGGATGGAGACCAGAATCCTTAGTTTTGACCTGCAAAGTCATTCATTGTCTTGCTATTCTTTTCATCCTCTTTTCCACTATCCTGCCCTATTTGATTCTTTAAAATTGCCTTGGGTTGGGTGGGATCGAGCCCCGCATCGTGTCTCTCTCTCTCAAATGAATGAATAAATAAATAAATAAATGCCTTAGGTCACGTAAGTGAATTTTAGTATCACCTTCAGGTACACGTAGAAAAAACTAGGAATTTCTATTGGACTTGATTGGTTTTATAGGTTAGCTTAGAAGAGAATTGATATTTTGATATTTTAGTCTTTTCATTTATGAAGATAGTATATGTCTTTATTTGTTCAGGTGTTTTATATAGCCTTTAGTACAATTGGAAAATTTCTTTGATTAAGGTCACACGCATCTTTTATTAGATTTATGTAGGTATCTTATAGCCCTTGTTGTTACTGTGTAAGGGAATTTTTTGTGAGTTATTACTAGTACCTATGAGTGCTTCTGGTTTTTTTGTGGATTTAATTCTAGTTCCTATATAGATCTCATAGCTTGATGATTTCTTTTGAGTTTGTCTCTTTTTAGTTCTTTTCACTGGTATTTCTTATTCTTCTGTGATTATGTGTGTGCGTGTTATTGCAGTCCATAGAAACTACAATATAGTGCTAAATAGAAAACAATGATAGAAACATTCTTGTTACACATCTGACTTTAATGGGAGTTGTTTATAAAGTTTTATAATTGTGATGTTCGAGCTGTAAGTTTTTGGTACTGTTTCTAGTTTACTAAGAATTTTTATTATAAATAAGTATTAAATTTTAATCTTTTTAGCATCGATTAACATGAATTTATTTTTTATTATTTCTCTAGTTTTTTGAAGTTAAGCCATCCTTGTATTCCTAGAATATTTGATTTGTTTTTTATCTGATTTGGTACACTCGGTAGTCTTTTTACCAGTGCATTCCATTTCTGAGGTCTTTGGCTTAATTTCATTGTTGAGTAGTTTTTCAGCATATGCTCATAGGGGCATTGTTTCCTAAGTTCTTAATTATTAAGGAATAATTGCTTATTGCTTTTATCACGTAAGTATTTGAATGGGTGTACTATTGCTAGAATAACAATTTATTTCAAAACCCTGTAGACATTAGTCATTTTCCCTGATAATTGAATGTTCTTGTGAGGAAGTACAATACCGTATTTTTTTTTTTTTAAGTCTCTCTTCTAGATGACTTACTTTTTTATTGGCTTGGACAACTAGTGGGTATTTTCTTTTTATTCTTTAAGTTCAGTGTGTTTTGGTGCAAATTATTTTGAAATATTTTTTCCTGGAATGAATTGTCGCTTTTTATCTAAATACCTAGTTTTTTCTTCATTTCACAGAAATTTGCTGTCATTGTATCAGAATACTTTTTCTGATCCATTTGCTAGGTTCTTTTGGGAGGATCATCTTTGTGTTTCATATTGTTGTGCATTTATTCATTATTTCACTCAAATATTTAGTGATTCCTGTTCTGGGCCAGTGAAAGAAAACAAAGCCATGCCCTGTGGCACTTACATTCTAGTGGGAGGAAGAGAGGTGATAAATAGTTAATCAGATAAGTAAATTACATGTTAATTTAGAAGGTGACAAGGACCAAGAAAAAATAAAGCCAGGTAGGATAAGAGAGTTAAACAGATATTTGGGGAAATGACTCAATTTTTGTCTTTTTTCTCTGAATTAACCATTATTATCTTAAACCTTTGTGAGTATTGCAGTTATGTCTTTCCTGTTTTTTGCTGTTTCTAATTTATTTATTATCTCTAATAATTGTTTCAGTCCTTAATAGGTTTTCTTAGCTCTGCAGTCTCCCTTTCCATCCCTTTTATTGTTTTATTATCTGACCATTAACTCATTTGATTTCATTTGTGGTCTTATTTTGAAGGAATTTGACAGGAAAGAGAGAGAAGAGATGGAGACGATAACTTGAAGGAATAATAGTAGAGTTGGTAGAATTTTCCTTTTTGTTGTTTTCTTAGGATAGAGATGATTTATGCATGTTTAAGCTGGAAGGGAAGAAGCTAAAGGAAAAGAAGAGATTATACAGCTAAGATAACAAGAAGTAAATTGGTCTATTATCACACAGAGTACCTAGGTAATAATAAGATTTTTGAATCCAGAAGATCTGCCTGATTCCAAAGTCCATGCTTTTAAACATTATAATGTACTCCCTTTGAGAGGTAGGTTGTTTATAATGGAATTTTAAAAATTTGAGAGAATGGATTTCAGAAGCAACAGAAAAGAGGTTAGTTGGGGGACTGGCAGAGATAAGAGACTTCAAAGAGTTCATCCTGTTTACTAGTTGGAAAAGGAATACAAATAGAAGTTATGTTGAGACATGGTTTTTACCATATGAAATTACATAGTTCTGTCTTCCGGTGACTTAGGAATATTTTGAGTAGATGGGGCTTAATTTTCAACAAAGTGGGTATCCAGTTGTCCAGAATATTTTTTTGAAGAGTCTCTTCCAAGGGTTTTCAGTGGCTGTATCACTACTTCCAGAGGAGCACTAGGAAATTTTTGGAGTGGCTTTTGCTTATTGATGATTTTGAGAGTATTACACCAGTTTTTGATGTGGGCCAGGGGATGTAGATATTCTGCATCTCATGAACCCCATCCATATAGGTAAGATCCCTCTGAACATTTATATAAATGAAAAACTGTTTATAATTTTGTGAGGCTAGGCTGAAGTTCTTTTTGCACATAAACACAAAATATGTTTTATACATTTTATTTTTATTAAATTTTCATAAAATAAAATTTTAAATACTTTTTAAAAAGTATTGTTTTTGCATGGCAAAATGAATGCTAAAATTTCCCCTAATATGACCGTCTTGTAGATCGAGGGAAGATTATATCTTATTTTGTTTAGAACTTTACTGGGGGCGGGGGGAGGGAAGAACTTACAAAGAGTTCACCATTTAAGAAAATCAGGTCACTGTCACCAGTTCTGCAGTCAGCATTTGTATCTGTAGCATTAATGGTGATTACAGTGAGTCTACATGGTAGAATGATACTTTGATACTTACTGTTTTCTAATGTGCTTATGCATTTACGTATAGAAATACAGTTTATATTATTCCATTATAAGTTACTTCCCTTTATTCTTTATAGTTCTTTATGGATGTATATATGTGTATATCCAAAACTGCACAAAAAAGGAATATATATATAATTTTTATAAAAATTGTGTGTAGAAAGTTTATTATCTGTGTGTTTCATTTCAATATAGATAAAGGGCCTTATAAAAGAAGGGTATTGAGTATAATAGGACTGAGAACTGTTCTGTGCCTTTCCCAGTGATGTAAAATGGCTCATTTACTGTATTTTAAATTCCCATAAATATGTGGGTCTGTTTCTCTAGACTGTTCTGTTCCATTGATTTCTTTCTCTAATCCTGTTCCAGTGCAGTTTTATTTCAGTTACTCTAGCATTATAATCGGGTTTGATATATGGTAGGATAAAGAATAAGAAAAAATAGTATTTATTGAGCACTTGCTATCTGTTAGCCATTGCTCTTAAGTGTTTTATATGAATTAATTCATGTAATCATCACAATAACACTAAATATTACCATATTTTGTTAAACCTAAGATGCTTTGTTAGTGATGCTTTCTTGATTTCAGAAAGTGTCAGTGGAAAGTTTTCATTTGGAACATCATTATTGCCTCCTGGGTGACAGCTATTATTTTTAAGATGTCGTCAGTTTCTGAGACATTAAAATGTGAAAAAATATGTTGTAGAATCATTGAAATAGGATGTTGTCATCTTCATTTTACAGTTGAGGAAATGGGCAGAGAATTTAACTTGCCTAAGATCACATAGTTAATTGACTTCATAGCTCATATGCTTGGTTGGGATCTTTTAAATTTATTGTTATATTTTTCTCAGTATTTATTGCTGTTATATAGCAGTAGTTATGTTTGCTCTAGGTTCAAGGTAAATACCCTTTTTCAAATTGGAGAAGTTGCGCTTTGCTGTAGGTATATCATTTCTAAATCTTCTCGTTTACAAGTAATCCTGTCTACTGGGTCCATCTCTGCAGAGTTCTATCAAATGCTCCTCCCTGTGAGAGAATATACTTTCTGCCCTTGATACTAAGCTTATCCATGAGACTTGTTTAACCAGTGGAATGTGAGTGAAACTGATAAGCTGTATCTGAGCAGAAGCTTTCAGAGCCATCTCATGATTTAGCCATTGCTTTTCCGCCCTGCCACATGAATAACATGTTACAGATAGGGACTGCTTTCAGCCTGGAATGAAGACAGTATGGACCTGTAAGCCATCCATAATGGACACGTAGCATGAGCAAGAAATAAACCTTTGTGCTGTAAGCCATGAGATTTTGATGATGTTTGTTAACACAGGATAAATTAGTGGAAGTTGACCAATAATCTAGAATGCTAAAAATTTTTATTAGGCATTTGCATTGAATTTTATCACATTTTTTCAACATCTGTTACTACAGTGAATTACATTGGTAGATTTTTCTAAAGTGAAACCACTCTTTAAATACTAGAATAAACCCTCTTGGTCTTGGTGTATTTATTCTTTTATATGTGCAGCTGGGTTTTATTTTCTGTTTTTTTTATTGTGGCAAAATATACATAACATAAAATTTACCATTTAAACATTTATAGGTGCACCGTTAGGTATATTCACATTGTGGTGCAATCATCACCACTCCAGAACTTTATAAGTTGTAATATGGAGTCTCCTAGGGATCCCCAAGATCCTTTCATGAGGTCTGCAAAGTCAGACTATTTTTATAATAATAAAACATTATTTGCCCTTTTTTACTGTTGTTTTTCTCACAAGTGTACAGTGGGGTTTTCCAGAGGCTGCATTACAAATGAATTGCAACAAATTGAACACAGCAAATTTGAGAATCTAGCAATCTTTATTAAAGAGATGCACCAAAATATAAAACACTGGCACTCTTACTAAATTTATTTGTAAAGTACATTTATTTTTCATAAGAATGTTGTTAGCATGAATGGATTTATAGTTATTTTTCAGTGAATTAATAATAAAATTTTCTGTTTTAATATCTAATATGGTAAATATTGATAGGATGACCCATACAAGCAAGCAAAAGCTTTCTGGGTCCTCAGTAATTTTTAAAAGTATTTAAAAAGGTCCTGAGACCAAAATATTTAAGAACCTCTGCCTTAGAGTAGTTAACAGAGAGAATACGTTCTTTAAAATGCAAAGTGATATATTTGCATTTTGTCCTTGACTATTTGCATTTCTTTTTTTTTAATCTGTTCAGATATCTACTTTTCAACTAATGTTGGCCATTTATATTTTCCTAAGTAATCATTCATTTTTTTTCTAGGGATTCAAATCCTGTTGTAGAGAATTTCAATAATAGTTAAAATGTTTTCTAAAAATCTCGTCTGAATTGGTAATTCTGTCTCGTTTTTATTCCTGAAGTTTGTTTTCTCTCCTTTTGCCTTTAAGTTTGCCTATATCACTTATTACCTTTCTGAAGAATCAGCTTTTTGATTACTGATCATCCACTCTTTTAGTTTTCTATTATATTACTTTTTTGTTATTTCCTTGTAATCTTTTTTTTTTTTTTTAAGATTTTATTTTTAAGTAACCTCTACACCCAGCATGGGGCTCCAATTTAGAACCCTGAGATCAAGAGTCACATGCTCTACTGACTGAGCCAGCCCTGGGTCCCCTTGTAATCTTTCTTTATTCTTAGTCCGTTCTCTTTTAAATTCTTCGACTGCAAGTCATTTTTCTTTCCTAAGAAACTTATTAATGGCTATAAATGTTTCCACAGTCCTGCTTTGCATGTCACAAGCTTTGTTTTTTTAGTGACCTCATTTTTTTTTAGAAAATAGTTCATAATTTTTGTTTTGATCCTCTTTTTTTAATGCAAGAATCATTTAGAATTTATTGGTTTCTTTGCTGTTGGTTTCTTCATGCTGCTACTTTGTCTTGTACTTGAATAAGTATATTCTCAAGTAATTCTTTTAGAGTGTATCTGTGGGTAATAATATGAATCCTTGCAGACCTGCATATGTCTTTATTTTGCCTTCACACTTGAAAGATAGTTTAGTTACATATAGAATTCCAAGTTCAAAATTATTTTCCTAAAGGACTTTTAAATATCATACTTTTACTTTTATATCCACTCTGCAAATGGAAGTGTGTGGTATCAATCTAATTCTTTGTAAGTAATATGCACTCCAACTTCCTTTATCAGATGTTTTAGGATTTTTCTCTTTATCCTTGGTATTCTAAAATTTTACCAGGCTTACTCAAGTTCCTGTGTTCACTCTTTCCAACTAAGGGCAGAAATGAAATCTCTGTTATTTGCCTTTTCCATAAAAGGCAGTATATAGAGATCCACCCGAATTGCTGCTTCTAATGCAGAAACTGCAGTTAATCTTTCCGTCTTTTCCGGTTTTCTATCCCTTACCTCAGAATTTGTAGCATCCTGGGGACGGTTCCCACCTTTTCTAGCATTCAGTCTCTGTGGGCAGTTTGGTTTCTCGCCTTTTATCTTCCTCAAGTTTCCAGTCCATTAAAAGTACCCCTTCTTGTTTTCTAGCATGATTGTGGATTTCCTGTCTGTTATTTTGAGGGTTTGGATTAGGAGGAGGTGGAGGAGGCTGCAGCATGTATTAATTTGCCACCTTAAACCAGAAGCTTTGCATTGTTTTCCTAGCTTAAGATCTTGGGCAAATTGTTTAATCTCTCAGTTTCAGTTCCACATTAAAAACAACAACAACAAAAACCCTCTGTTTTATAATACGGTCTACTAAAAGTTTATTTTAAGGATTAGAGTGTACCTCAAATGCCTAGTGCAGTGTATGGCATAGAATAGATGTGTAATAAATAGTACCTGTATTGCTATGATATTAAATGCCTACTACAGTGCATGGCACAGAGTGGAAGTGTAATGAATGGTGCCCATGGGGCGCCTGGGTGGCCAGTCAGTAAGTGTCTGCCTTCGGCTCAGGTCATGATCCCGGGGTCCTGGGATTGAGCCCCGGATTGGGCTCCCTGCTCCGTGGGGAGCCTGCTTCTCCCTCTCCCACTCCCCCTGCTTGTGTTCCCTCTCTCGCTGTGTCTCTCTCTGTCAAATAAATAAATAAAATCTTTACAAAAAAAAAAAGAATGGTGCCCAGATTGCTGCAATAAAACTAATATCTTCTGTGTGTGCAGTAAAACTAAATCATTAATTGTTAGTCATCTGAAATTTTCTTGTGCTATCTCCATCCTATGTTGTGTTTGACAGTCATAATTTTGGTAGCCTGGCTTTTTAATAGAATCTTGATCTTCATGTTGGGTTGTGACCATTAGTTAAGGGCCATTATATTAGAAAAAAATCCATAAAGAAGGCAGTAATAACTGTATATTTTTGAATTGTTTTTTTGGTTGTATACAATCTTATTGTACCTTTTTTACTCATTTTTTTTTAACAGTTTCTAATTCGAAGATAGTAAAAGCTTTACTTCCAAATTTGCTATTAAATAACAAAATTAACTTTTTATTTTTCTGAAACCATACACAGCTTCCTCATCTATTGACAGGCTTTGTTATTGCCTATTCCAACTTTACCATAAAAAATCATTTAAAATTTTTATTCCTTTATTTTCATGTTGTGTTTCAGTGTATATAGTGAGACAAAAAGCAATAATCCCCCATCTCATTCTTGGATTTATCAAAAGCTTAAAATAAAATAGATCAGATCACTTTCTGGAACAAAATTACTTTATTAGTTTAGTAATAATTTGAGGTTACTTTAAAGATAAGAAGCAGCTTTTGGGAGAAGATTCATTTCCTGCCTTTGGGCTTTATCTGCAAGAACTACATCTTCAGTGTCAAGAGATTGTGTATTTATAACTGAACTCTAATAAAGTCTGTACTGGGGATGCTGCACACCTGACTTGGTCATTGTGATTATATATTAGGTGCCAAACTGTTGGTTGTCTTTAAAAAAAAAAATACATTGCCAAGTATATTTCACTGAAATCTGCCTGTGTGGGGAGGACAACAAGACCTTGACTGTTGATTATAAGCATGCTAGTTATTACCAACATAGTTAATGATGTCCCTTTGGAAAATAAGTTTGTGTTTCTAAGTGGAATAAAATGTAGTTTTTGTTTTATTAGTGAATCAAGTAATAATTGGAAGAGGTCATTAATTATAGTAAATACGTTTTCACTAAATCTTATAAAATATTTTCTACAACTCTTTGATGCAACAGAATATTAAAAACCGTGTTCTGAGTTTATTTTCCTTAAATCTGTATCTTGCAGAGTGTTAAAGAACTGTACCTTTTTTTATGAGCAGTCCAAAATTACCCTCCTTTAAACACACTTTTTATGCTTCTCCCACTTTCTGCTGTCTTTTCATCATAGAGAAATTATCATACAAAACAGAAGATTATTTCAGAACTGCATCTTTCGTATTTTCGTATCTGTGTATGTCTTTCTGGAATGGAGACATCTCTTTGGCAGTGGAAAGAACTGTTACATACGCAGTAAACTTTTCAAACATACAGAGAATTGCTAGTCATACGCCTCATTTCAAGGTACAATTACATTATCAGCCTGACAAGGCTCTTTTCGTTAGTTTTCCTCTTCATCCCTAATCCCTTCTCCCATTCCCTTTTAAACATAGCCTGATTTGATAGATATGCTTGACTATGTGTCCTTTTATATGTGTTGTTTTGAGTGTGTGTGTTCTATATATGTAAATACCATTGTATTACAGATCTTTTTCAGTCAACACTGCATTGCAGTGTGTATACCTAGTTGATTCTAACTACAGAGTATGTGTGTGTGTCAACTTTATCTCATCCTGTTCCCTCAGAAATAAACATTAAAGTTACCCTCTGTTCCTCCTACCACAACAGCACTGTAAAAAGAAAAAAAAAAAACATTCTCATACATGTCCCACCAAAGAGTTCCTTTGGAGGATATATCCAGGAGTGAGATTTCTGAATCAGGGAGTATGTAGATAAATTTTTCACTAAGTACTGGCAAATACTTCCTAGAATAACTATACCAGTTTACATTCAATTTCATTTTGTTGGTGGTCACTATTTCTCCATTTTTTCACCAACACCTTATAATTTTTTCAATTCTTAGTTGTTTTATTTTGCACTTCATTGATTATTAATGAAGTTGAGTTATCTCTTCATGTGTTTATTAGGCATTCCTTATTCTGCAAATTTCTCATTCACAGCCACTGACCACTTCTCTGTTGTATTTCCTGTCTCTTTTATGATTTGTAAGAGTTCCTTATATATTTTAGATAGTAATCCCTTGCTGGTTTTAGAAATTGAAAGTCTTTCAGTCTGTTACTTTTTTTGTTGTCCTTACGGTAAAGACTGCTAATAATTCACCAAAATCTATTCTTCCCTTTTGTAGTAACAGTTAAAGCTGGGCACATAGCTGCTTAATTAGAGATTACATTTTTTAACTTTATCATTAGCTATTTGAGACCATGTGACTAATTTTGTCAATCAGA
Source organism: Phoca vitulina (assembly GCF_004348235.1). Lineage (NCBI taxonomy): Eukaryota > Metazoa > Chordata > Mammalia > Carnivora > Phocidae > Phoca > Phoca vitulina. The sequence continues at coordinate 22,564,038 of NW_022589743.1, forward strand.
TATAGGCAGAAGTATTATGTGCACTTCTACTTCAATAGTTCAAACGAAAATTTTTTGATGTGGACTTCTTTTTTTTCCTTATTATAAGTTGAAAGATGGTTGGGTTTATTGTTTCAGGCCTTGACCTAACTTTCTTCATACCCTAGAAGATAGCAGAGCAACAAGCTAGAAAGAGCTTAGGTTTCTGAACGACCATGTGGACTAAACAGTCGTCTTACCAAACTGAATTGCCTCGTGGAACAGTTATTTAAGAGCTATATAAACATAAGTCCAATATTCGAGAGCTAATGTGTTATTAAGCTTAGAATTGACTATAATGTAGTATCCTTTATGGGGCATAAATTCTCTCTTTTAAATGTAGTCAAATCAATTTCCCCCTATATGGTTTGTGCTTTGGAGGTCTTGTCTAAGTAGATATTCACTGCTCTGAAGCTACCAAGATATTCTCCTCTCTGCTATTGGATTTGTAATACCTTTTACGGGTATTACAGATATTATAGATCTTTAATCCATGTTGAGTTCACCTTTATACATGTTGTGAGGTAGGGATCCAACATTATTTTTCTTAGAATGGCACAGCTGTTTTCCAGTACCATCTATAAATAATGCATGCTTTTCCTACTGATTTATGGGCCATCTTTATCATGTCAAGTTCCCATATATCCCTGAATCTGCTGCAAAGCTCTCTTGTTTATTGTTATATGTTGCTATGGCAATTATACAGGTTTTTTTTATTATGGCTTAGTAGTAAATCTTACTATCTAGTAGGGTGAGTCCCTTTATACTTCTGTTTAAACTTGATTGAATTATTTTTAGATGTTCTTACATAGACATTATAGAATAAGTTTGTGAAATTTCTTGAAAACTAAAACAAAACCTGATTTCTACTGGACCTGTCTTGGATTTATAGATTAATCTTTAAGGAACTACCTGTAAGTGTGGTATAGTTCTTAATTCATTTAGACTTTTTTATGAGTTGATTTTTCACCCATTAACATTCTCTGCCTTACCTTTAAGTTAATTCCTAGATATTTTGTACAACTATTTTGAATGGTACTTTATTTTCCATTTGACTATTCTGGTACAGAGCAACGCTATTGATTTTGTAAGTTGGTTTCTTGTATCTGGCAGTCTTTCTAAACTCATTTACGGTAATAATTTGTCTACACCATCTGCTTCATCTCTCCTAATCCTTATTCCTTGGTTTCTCCCCTTCTCCCCCATTTTACTATATTAGCCACATCCTCCAATAATATGTTGAACAAAGCCTCAATGGACATCTTTTCTTATCTGTATCTTAAATGGGATGATTCTGAAGTTTTCCATTAAGTTTGATATATATTAGCTTTTAATATATAGGCTTTATCAAGTTAAGGAATTTTTCTTCTGTTCATAGTTTACTGGCAGTTTTTTAATAAATCATAAATATATATTAAAACTATCAGATGCCTTTTCTGAATCTATTGAAATAGTCATTTTCTCCTGTAGTCCATAATGTGATTACATTGATAGATTTTCAGATATTAAACCATTCTTGAATTTCTTGTGTAAATTGTTTTTGAGCAGGATGTGTTATTTTTAATACACTAACAGATTCAATTCACTAATTCTTCATTTAGGATTTTCAGGCATCTATGTTCATAAATGAAATGGGCTTTAGTTATTGTCTCAAAATGTGCCTGCAGAATTTAATTTATGGAGGTGACATTGACATGGAGAGGCCAGTGCATTGAAAGATTATTACAAGAGAAGGGAGCGTGCCACTCCACATAGGGACACGGGAAGCATCAGGTTTAGTCAGGAGGCAAAAGCAGGAGCAAGGGGAAAGGCAAGGTAGAGCAGGGGAAACACTTTAGAATTGGCTAGTTTGGATAATGTTGGCAGGCTCGGGAGTATAAAGGTGATCTCCAGTTGCTGGTACCTGACTGTTAGTGCTTAGGGCAGAGGAATAGTGTCTCCTGGAGTCTAAGAGCCAGGTAAAGGAGATGATTTGGAGTTTGGGCTCTAGGATGGTTTCCTGTGTAAAATAGGAAAGATACATCCTTGGGCTAACCCGTTGCTATCTCTCAGGAATTGGCCAGCCCTGGGAGAGATAGTTTATCCCTAGTCAGCGAGGTCACAAATGCCAGAGCATCAAGAATACAGAAAATAAGAAAATACAGTTCATGTAATTGGCCTTGTGATGGATGGATGCCAAATAGACAAATACAGACTCTAAGAAAACACAGACAGCTGTCTGTTCTTATTACTATCTAGTTTTGAAATCAAAATGATGCCATATAAAACATGTTAGATATTTCTCTTTGTATTCTATTATCTGTAACAAATTGTAGAAAACAGGGATTATAGTTGCTCCTTGAAAATTAGGGAGAATTCAGCTTGTATAACTATCAGGGTTTACGGCTCTTTGAGAGAGGATTTCTTTGTGGTTATTGGTCTGTTCGGATTTTTTTTTTTTTTTTTTTAAGATTTTATTTATTTGAGAGAAAGAACGAGCGGTGGGGAGGGGCAGAGGGAGGGAGAGAGAAGCAGATTCCCTGCCAAACAGGAATCCCCATGCGGGGCTTGATCTCAGGACTCGGAGATCTGAGCCACCCAGGTGCCCCTGGTCTGTTCAGATTCTTTAACCAATTTAAGAAAATGTATCCATTCTGTTTAGATTTTCAGATCTATTAAATAAGTATTATGATCTTTTGTAACATAATATTGTAAACATAAATACAGTATTATGACAGTACTTTTAAATCTTTCAACTATCATCACCTGTATCTCTTCACTTTTCTTGATTAATCTTGCCAGAAGTTTGTTTTATTAATCTTTTCAAAGAACCAGCATTTTATTTTATTTTTTTTTTTTTATTTTTTTATTTTTTAAAGATTTTATTTATTTATTTGAGACAGAGAGAATGAGAGAGAGAGAGAGCACATGAGAGGGGGGAGGGTCAGAGGGAGGAGCAGGCTCTCCGCCGAGCAGGGAGCCTGATGCGGGACTCGATCCAGGGACTCCAGGATCATGACCTGAGCCGAAGGCAGTCGCTTAACCAACTGAGCCACCCAGGCGCCCAAGAACCAGCATTTTATTTTATCCATCTTTGCATTCTGTGGATTTCTACTCTATTTGATTGATTTCTGCCCGTATCTTTTTTTTCCTTGTTTTTTTTTGAGTTACTCTATATTTTTTCAACTTGAGTTGAACTTTAATCTTTCTTATATAAGCATATAAATCTATAGATTTTGTTGAGTATTGTTTTAGTTGTCTCACAAATTTTGTTACATAGTATTTTTGTTGTACTTTTCTAATTATCTTGTAATTTCCTTTATAATTTCTTCCTTAACCTGAGAATTTAGAACTATGGCTTTTGAGTTTCTAGAATACAGGTGGAGGTTTTTGTTTGTTTGTTTTTATATTTTTGTTGCTTTTTTTTTTGTTACGAATTTCTAGTTTTATTGTTAGAACCAGAGAACATAGATTATATGATGTTTGTTTTGTGGCCAGCACATAGTTTTTGCAAATGCTTCTTGTGTCTTTGAAAAGCATATATACTTTCCACAGTATGTAAGTTCTCTATATCTTTGTTAGTTTGAACTTGTATTTTCTATAATTAATCTTTTCCTGTTGATCTATTAGTTTCAGAGCAGAATAAGTTAAAATTGCCATCTAAAATTGCTGATGTCTCTCTACTTCTGAGAGTTGTTGCTTTGTGCATGTATGTGTTTGTAACATTATTGCGAAGAAATTCACATGCCATAAAATGCAGTGGTTTTTAATATATTCACAGAGTTGTGCAGTCATTATTATTACCTAATTTTAGAACATTCTTTTTTTCTTTTTTTTTTAAAGATTTTATTTATTTATTTGACAGAGAGAGACAGCGAGAGAGGGAACACAAGCAGGGGGAGCGGGAGAGGGAGAAGCAGGCTTCCCGCCAAGCAGCGAGCCCGATGCAGGGCTCGATCCCAAGACCCTGGGATCATGACCTGAGCCGAAGGCAGACGCTTAACGACTGAGCCACCCAGGCGCCCTAATTTTAGAACATTCTTATTAGCCCAAAAAGAAACTTGTGCCCATTAGCAGTCACTCCCCATTCTCCCTTTCCCTAGACCCTGGAAACTATTAATTGACTTGCTATCTCCTATTCAGTGGGTTTACCCATTCTGGATTTCAAGTAAGTGGAATCATAATGTGTGGCCTTTTGTAGTCACAAAACATGGCTTCTTTGACATAGCATAATGCTTTCAGGGTTTATTTGTGTTGTAGCATTTATCAATACTTCTTTCCTTCTTATGGCCAAATGATATTCTATTGTGTGGATATACATACTATATTTTGTTTATCCATTCATCTTGATGGGCATTTGGGTTGTTTCCACTTTTTGGTTATTAAGAATAATACTCCTGTGAACATTCATGTACAGATTTTTGTATAGACATGTTTTCATTTTTCTTGAGTATATATCTAGCAGTGGAACTTCTGGGTTATATGTGTCTCTATGTTTACCTTTTGAGGTACTGCTAGATATTTTCCAAAGCTGCTACACCATTTTATTGTTCTGCCAGCAACATTTAAGGATTCCAGTTTCTCCATGTCCTCATCAACACTATGTTTTGTTTTGTTTTTTTAAAGATTTTATTTATTTATTTGAGAGAGAGAGAGAGAGCATGAGAGGGGGAGGGTCAGAGGGAGAAGCAGACTCCCTGCCGAGCAGAGAGCCTGATGCGGGACTCGATCCCGGGACTCCAGGATCATGACCTGAGCCGAAGGCAGTCGCTTAACCAACTGAGCCACCCAGGCACCCCAACACTATGTTTTATTTTAGCTGTTCTGGTGGGTGTGAAATGACATGTCATTGTGGTTTTGATTTGTATTTCTTTGATGACTAGTGATACTGAACATCTTCTCAAGTGCTTGTTGGCCATTTATATATCTTCTTCAGAGAAATGTCTATTCAAGTCTTGAAGTCCTTTGTCCATTTTTAAATTGGTTTTAGTCTTTTCACTGTTGAGTTGTAAGAATTTTTTATTCTGGATACAAATCCCTTACCATATATATGATTTGCAAATATTTTCTTCCATTCAGTGGGTTTTCACTTTCTTGATGATGTCCTTTGAAACACAACTATTTTTAATTTTGTTAAAATGTAATTTATGTCTTTTTTTTAATCGTTGCTTGTACTCTTGGTTTAGTATGTCTCACAAATTTTGTCATGTAGTGTGTAACCCATGGTCACAAAGATTTATTCCTGTGTTTTCTAAGTTTTATAGTTTTAGTGCTTATTTTTAGGTTATGATCCATTTGAGTTTTTCTGTATGGTGTGAGGTAAGTATCCAACTTCATTCTTTTGCGTGTGGGTATCTAGTTGTTCCAGCACCATTTATTGAAAAGACTGTTCTTTCCCCCATTGGATTGTCTTGGTGTTTTATTTATTGTAGAAGCATAAATGTTTATGTTTGCTAGTTCTTGATCTGTTTTTCCTTCAGTATATAATACAGTACCCTACTTTGTCCTTTATATTTGTTTTTGCCTTCAATTCTGGTTTTTTGGTATTTTTAATTTTCTAATTGCTGTGAAGCTCTTGGTTCATAGTTGTCCTTCATATTTCCCAGCCATTTATTTTCAGCATTTCTGTACCTTTTTGGATTTGGGCTATCCCTGTTGACCTCCTATTCCTACATCTTTTAAAAATCCAATCTTAAGAATCTCTATTTAGATGAGTGAGTTTAACTCATTTACATGTATTGGAATGTTGTATTAGAACTTTTTTGTCATATTTTTTTGTATTTTTTATTTATCATTACTTCTTGGTTATTTTCCTTTTCCCATTGAATAGGTTGAATTTTCTTTTCAGTTTGAAAGTTACACATTTTGCTCTGTTTTAGTTAGAATTTTGGTCATTGTATGGTAACAGGTGGTAACTACACTTAGCATGGTGAGCATAGTGTAACATACAGAATTGTTGAATCATTATGTTCTGTATCTGAAACTAATATAACATTCTGTGTCAACTGTACTTCAATAATAAAAATTTAAAAAAAAATTTTGGTCATTGCCTCATACCCCAAATAAGTCCAGACTTTCATTTATGTATTTGGTTTTTTTGTAAGTATTTTTATCTACATCACCATCCTCCCTTCAACATAAGTACTGTGGCAAACTCTGGCCTCCTTTTGTTCCTCCCCACCTCACATCATCACTGTATTTATATCACTAGCAGGTGAGATGTTGGCAAACTATGGCCTATGTGCCAGCAGCCTGTTTTTAAGGAAAGTTTTATTGGAACATACTAAGATCTGTGCTGATACAGTACCCACTAGTTATAGAGAATTTTAACTTTTAAACTTCAATTAAATTTAAAAGTTCCTCAGTCACACTAGCCACATTCATGTTGTCCATAGCCACATGTGACTAATGGCTACCATATTGGACAACACAGATACAGATAGAAAACTTTAGTTATTCCATGGGGCGCCTGGGTGGCTCAGTCGTTAAGCGCCTGCCTTCGGCTCAGGTCATGATCCCAGCGTCCTGGGATCGAGCCCCGCATCGGGCTCCCTGCTCCGCGGGAAGCCTGCTTCTCCCTCTTCCACTCCCCCTGCTTGTGTTCCTCTCTCACTGTGTCTCTCTCTGTCAAATAAATAAATAAAATCTAAAAAAAAAAAAAAAAGAACACTTTAGTTATTCCAGAAAGTTCTGTTATACAGAGTTTCCCTGGATTTTTGGCTCTGGATTGTTTTGGTTATATGTTTTGTTCCTTTTGAAGATAAAAGTTTTCTAAATTATTTATTCACCTTTTTTTTAAGATTTTATTTATTTATTTCACAGAGCACAAGCAGGGGGAACAGTAGAGGGAGAGAGAGAAGCAGGCTCCCCACTGAGCAGGGAGCCCGATGCAGGGCTCAATCCTAGCACCTTGGGATCATGACCTGAGCCGAGGGCAGACGTTTAATTGAGTGAGCCACCCAGGCACCCATATTTGTTCACTTTCATGTATCTTACAACATCATTCTTGTTGGGAATAGTTCCTTTAATGAGTATTTTCAAAGAGGGCTTATAATATAGGAAATATTCTAAGACTGTGTGTGCTTAAGATATCTTTACTTTTGATGATAGTTTATCTGAATATAAACTTTTTGCTTCAAAATTCTATCAACATTTAAAAATTACTCTGCACAGTAATTTTTAAAAATTTTATTATGTTAATCACCATACATTACATCGTTAGTTTTTGATGCAGTGTTCCATGATTCATTGTTTGTGTATAACACCCAGTAGTCCATTCAATATGTGCCCTCTTTAATAACCATCATCAGGCTAACCCATCCCCCCACCCCCCTCCCCTCTAGAAACCTCAGTTTGTTTCTCAGAGTCCATAGTGTCTTATGGTTCGTCTCCCCCTCTGACTCCCCCCCTTCATTTTCCCTTCCTACTATCTTCTTTTTTTTCTTTTTTTTTTAACCTATAATGTATTATTTGTTTCAGAGGTACAGGTCTGTGATTCATCAGTCTTACAAAATTCACAGCGCTCACCATAGCACATACCCTCCCCAATGTCTATCACCCAGCCACCCCATCCCTCCCACCCCCCACCACTCCAGCAACCCTCAGTTTGTTTCCTGAGATTAAGAATTCCTCATATCAGTGAGGTCGTATGATACATGTCTTTCTCTGATTGACTTATTTCGCTCAGCATAATACCCTCCAGTTCCATCCACGTCGTTGCAAATGGCAAGATTTCATTGGGTTTTTCTGATGGCTGCATAATATTCTATTGTGTGTGTGTGTGTGTGTGTGTGTATACACATCTTCTTTATCCATTCGTCTGTTGATGGACATCTTGGCTCTTTCCATAGTTTGGCTATTGTGGATATTGCTGCTATAAACATTGGGGTGCACGTATCCCTTCGGATCCCTACATTTGTATCTTTGGGGTAAATACCCAGTAATGCAATCGCTGGGTCATACGGTAGCTCTGTTTTCACCTTTTTTGAGGAACCTCCATACTGTTTTCCAGAGTGGCTGCACCAGCTTGCATTCCCACCAACAGTGTAGGAGGGTTCCCCTTTCTCCGCATCCTCGCCAACATCTGTCGTTTCCTGACTTGTTAATTTTAGCCATTCTGACTGGTGTGAGGTGGTATCTCATTGAAGTTTTGATTTGGATTTCCCTGATGCCGAGCGATGTTGAGCACTTTTTCATGTGTCTGTTGGCCATTTGGATATCTTCTTTGGAAAAATGTTCATGTCTTCATCCCATTTCTTGATTGGATTCTTCGTTCTTTGGGTGTTGAGTTTGATAAGTTCTTTATAGATTTTGGATGCTAGCCCTTTATCTGATATGTCATTTGCAAATATCTTCTCCCATTCTGTCGGTTGTCTTTTGGTTTTGTTGACTGTTTCCTTTGCTGTCTGCACAGTAATTTTAAGAATTACCTTAAATCTTGTGTTTCTGATGAGATACCTGATGTCATTTTGATCTTACTCCTTTATAGGTGAACTATTCTTGTTAGAAGCTTTTAGAATTTTCTTTTGTCTTTGATTCTCTTAAATTTCATTGTATGTATCAAGGTGTTGTTTATGTATATGTGTATGTTTTATTTATCCTCTTCCTCTTTGACACTCACAAGCTGTTCAGTTTGACAGTTTTTAATTCTAGAAAATTCTCAGTCATTCATATATTTCTGTGAATCTGTTTAAATTTTACGTCTTCTATATCTTATGTTTTTACAAAGTTAATACTCTCTCATGTCTTTGTACCTTTAAAAAAATCTTTTTTATTCCCTCCTCTTATGTTTCAGAAGTGTTTCTTAGCCTAATCCAGCTCACGAAAACATTTTTCATCTATACCCATTAGTCCATTCACCCATCTCTTAATATTTTCATTTTAACTCTGTTTTCTATTACATTATTTCAAATTGTTTCTTTTTTAATTAAATCTCAAATCACCTTTATTTTATTTATTTATTATTATTATTTTTTAAATTATATTCCTTTATTTGACAGAGGAGAATGAGAGAGCACAAGCAGGGGTAGCGGCAGGCAGAGGGAGAAGCAGACTCCCCATCGAGCAGGGAGCCCTATGCAGGCCGGATCCCAGGACCCTGGGATCATGACCCGAGCTTAAGGCAGACACTTAACCGGCTGAGCCACCCAGACGCCCCTCAAATTGTTTCTTTTTTAAAAAGTATTTCTACTTCATATTACCCATACCCTCTCATTTCTGAGGATATGTATTATGGTCACTTAAAATTTATATTCTGAGTAGCTCATTAATTCTGGGGGTTTTTAATGTATATTACAGGGTTTTTTTTATTGTTTTTACTTTTTTAAAAAACTTATTTTTATTTAAATTCAATTAACATATAATGTATTTGGTTTTAATCTTTAAAAAGATTTTAATAGTCCTTATACTTCAGTGCTTGATTGATTGATTGATTGATTTTTTCCATGAACACATTTTCCATTGAGATTTTCAGCCACATTAAGTTCATATTTCCCAGCCATTTATTTTCAGCATTTCTGCACCTTTTTGGATTTAGGTACTGTGTTTGAAAGGAGTGGTAAGGTTGTCAGGAGAAAGGAAGAAGAACCTCAGAGCAGAGAGCCTACGATATTAGTCTGGACTTCCCATTTGCATCATCCATCAAGTAGTAACCCTTCCTGTTAACTCCATCAGAGAGTTGCTCTGTGTTGAGACCAAGCTTCATGGAATTTTGTTCAGCAAACAGAGAAGATTGGGCTTGCCACCCCAGCCACACGGGAGTGCTGCTCTGACATTACCTCAGAGCAATTACTGTTTTTGCCTGAGGTATCTGGAGAGAGACATTTCTGAAAAGCTCTCCATCATCCAGCCCCCCAATTGTGTGCCATACACTGTTCAGCTCTGGGTTGCTACTCTTCCCTTCCTCTGCCCAGACAAGCCAGCATTTGTTTCCCCAGGGATTTTTCACAGTTTGTTTCTTATATCCAACCTCTCACTTGTAGAACAATTTCAAAGGGGGGAGCTTAGCTTAATATCTTATTAAGAATTGGGGGCACCTGAGTGGCTCAGTTGTTAAGCGTCTGCCTTCGGCTTGGGTCATGACCCCAGGGTCCTGGGATCGAGCCCCGCACCGGGCTCCCTGCTCAGCGGGAAGCCTGCTTCTCCCTCTCCCACTCCCCCTGCTTGTGTTCCTGCTCTCGCTTTCTCTCTGTCAAATAAATAATTAAAAAAATCTTACCAAGAATTGTAAGCTGAATATGACTAATTTAAAAAATTATGTACATTTGGCTTTTGATTGCATGAGAGTTTTTTTTTGCCACAAATTAATTTTTCTAATTATTTCTAATTATTAATTTAAGCTTTTACTAGTTTTCCATTTAGGGATCACATATTCTCTTGACAGTGGGAAAGGAACAAAGGGAGGTCCTGGGCAATGAAAGGAAACTAGTCTAGGAATATTAAGTGATAATTCAGAAAGTGAATAATACAAATTTCAGTGCACATTTTTTTTTTTTTTGATGGTTTTGTTCAGAACTTTTAAGTATCATCATTTAAGCATCTGATGTATAGAAGACATACTGGGTGCTACTGATAGAAGTTGAATAAGATAAGATCACTGCTTTCAAGGAGCTCTTTCTAATACTTTATGAAAGTGAATTTATATATAATTCAGGTTAAAACTAAAATATCTTCACTTCTGAAAGAAGTTAAAATTTCAGAAGCTACTAAGGGTGTTTTGTTGGGATTAAGGACATTTCTCTTTGAGCAACCAGGGATAAAAGCCAGATGGAACAGCCCGCCTTACTTTGAGAAGAATTTTTTTGTGGGCTCCTTTTCTTGTGCACAGCTTTTGTTCATTCTGCAGTCTGCTTGACTCTGACCTGTTTTTGGCTACACGTTCTCTAGCTTCACCTGATTTGGGCTACCCTGCTTTCTGTTCTTAAAATCAGCCTCATATCTTAGTGTTTTTATGCATTCCAGGAATGATTTGCTTCGTATACTTGGACCATGCTCCTTAGCTTGTCTCTGTCAGTCTGTTCATCTGTTGCATAATAATTTGCCTCTGCTACTAAATTCCTGCCTCTGAATTTGCTCTGTACCTGTCCTTATATGTAGTTGGCTTGACATATTTTGTCTCTTGGCTTTAGTTTCTAAATATGCCCTTTTGTTCTTCCTGAGGTGATTCATTGAGGCTTTCTTGCAACTGATTTTCTAAAACACTGGCCAGCCCTGTCACTGGTTCAAATCCTCTCTTCTTCCCCTTCCAAATTTTTGAGTTGTAATAACCACAGCTCATTTTATTTTAAAATTGTTATTATTATATAGCTTTTTATTTAAAATGTACCCACCACAGATAAAAAGAGTCTACAGTTTTTTGTGTATGGCCTGATGTTATTTTACTTCTTAAAAACAGCTTTATTGAAGTATAATGGATATATACATGTACCTATTTACAGTATACAGTTTTAATGCACCTATTTACAGTATACAGTATAAATTTTGACATAAGTATATACCATGAACTGTCACTGCAGTAAAGATAATTAACATATCCATCACACCCCAAAATTTCTTTATGTCCCTTTGTAGTTCCTCCTTCTTGCCTCTTCCCATCCCCTCTCCAGCCCTCAGGCAACTACTGATCTAATTTCTATAACTATAGTTTTCATTTTGAGGAGTTTATATAAATGGAATCATGCAATATATACTTTGGTTGAAGGCTGTGGGTGGCTTCTTTGAGCATAATTACTTTGATACTAATTCACACTATGTTTCAGTAGTCCACTCTTTTTTCTTGCTGAGTAGTATTCTGTTGTGTAAATATACCACAATTTATCTGCACACCTGTTGATTATATGGATTGTTCCCAGTTTTTGGCTGTTAAAAGTAAAATGACTGTGAACATTTGTATACAAATCTTTGTATTGGACCTATACTTTCATTTTTCTTGGATGGATACTTAGGCATGGAATGGCTGGGTCGCATGGTAGGTGTATGTTTACCTCTTTAAGAAACTGCTAAATTCCTTTCCAAATTTGGTGCACCATTTTACATTTCTACTGCTGATATATGAGAGTCCTAATTGCTCTAAGTCCTTTGTATGGCTGTATTGTCATTTGACCTTTTAATAAAACATTTATTCTTTCAAGTTCTGCAACTTGTGTTTACATTTAAATGTTTAATAATGCCTGGAATATATTTTGGTGTTTGTTAAAAGGAATGAGGTAAGGTAAGAAATCAGTTTTAATATTTCTTTCCAAAGGCAGACAGTTGTTTCCACATCATTTTATTAAATAGTCCATCATATTTCCATGGATTTAAAACTTGCCTTCCTAATGAATTGTTTCAGATGAATACATTTTTAGGTTCTTTGCCTATTCTTCAAAACCTAAATGTTTAGATAATTAGAGAAAAATGTAGAATAAATCAGAAAGTTCTCCACTTATGATGTGATAAAGTATTTTAAGGAGGTAAAATTATGAGGATCATGTTCTATATATGAGATCTAATTGAGTTCTCAATGGGGAACTATTGTCATAAGATCTCAAAAATGTGCATTCATATCTTTTGGATAAGGAGTATGATTTTTTGTTCAATTTGTAATCATTCTAAAAGCACAGCTCTGGATGAAATGATCTCTGCAGAACATATATGTATGATTCTACCAATGATCACTATTTCTGCAGTCTCCTAGCTTAGAAACTTTAATACCATGTTTGGTCCTGTTTTCTGCATTCCTTCTGTCCATCTACTTCCAAGTTCTCTTTCTTTTAGAGCGTCGTCTAGTTTATCCCGTTTATCCATTCCCATGTGCGGTAGTCTTACAACCTCAGTGCCCCTAGTCTAATTCCCTGTTATCCATATTACATTGATTCCAGATCATTTTTCTAAATGACTTTTTCATTAAGTTTAAAAAAGTTAATTCTTTTTTGTCTTTGCATCACATTTAGGGTTTCTATTTTTCATAATGTAGTCTGAGTCCAATTTTAGTTGGGTTTTTTTTTTAAAGATTTTATTTATTTATTTATTTGTTTGTTGGTTTGTTTGACAGAGACACAGTGAGAGACAGAACACAAGCAGAGGGAGTGGAAGAGGGGGAAGCAGGCTTCCCTCTGAGGAGGGAGCCCGATGCGGAGCTTGATCCCAGGACCCTGGGATCATGACCTGAGCTGAAGGCAGATGCTTAACGACTGAGCCACCTGGGCGTCCCCCAGTTTTAGTTCTTAGCACCCATACAGGAGTCATTTGCTTTAATCATACTGATCTCATCATTCTTTCTTGCCATGTTTATGTCATTGTATTTCTTTTTTAAGACTTCATTCATTTGGGCACCTGGGTGGCTCAGTTGGTTAAGCGACTGCCTTCGGCTCAGGTCATGGTCCTGGAGTCCCGGGATCGAGTCCCGCATCGGGCTCCCTGCTCTGCGGGGAGTCTGCTCCTCCCTCTGACCCTCCCCCCCTCATGTGCTCTCTCTCTCAAATAAATAAATAAAATCTTAAAAAAAAAAAAAAAGACTTCATTCATTTATTTAGAGAGAGGGAGAGACAGAATTCCCAGCAGACTCCGCGTTGAGTACAAGCCCTATGTGGGGCTCGATCCCATGACCCCCAGACTACCACCCGAGCTGAAATCGAGAGTCAGACGCTGAACCAGCTGATCAACCCAGGCGCCCCTATTTTTTTATTGAGTTTCCTTTATATAATACAACCTTTTTTTCCTCTTACCTTTCTTTCTAAATTTAGCTTAGATCTTCCTTCTCCATAGATACTTCTTTGACTCTCTCAGACCATGATTACCCCAACTTTTCTTTTCCACTGTCACCAAGTTGATTTTTATTAAAACTGTCTTTGCACTTGAAATAAAATTAATTAAAAATAATCTTTTTTCATATAAAATTTGATATATCAGATGAAAACTTCCACTTAATCCGCAAATTTGTTAATTTCGCATTAGGCAAGGTTTGTGTTTAAGAACACACTGAAATTATTATTAACCTCCTCTGAATTCTTAATACCTGTAGTAAGTTTCTCCATTCACTCTGATCCATGTCCACTTCCTTGGAGATGTTAGCCATGCCCTTGCCTATTCTCTGTGCCTGAAAAACTGTTCTCCAGATCTCATTGTGACTTGTTTTCTTAACTGTTTACCCGTCTTGATTCAAATGACACCTTCTTATTGAGACCTTCCTTGAATGTCTTATTTTAAATTCAGTCTTCTCCTTAGTCTCTGTACCTTTCTTTGATTGTTTTTTTGCATAGAGTGCAATACATCTGACATATATTTTACTTGTCTGTTTTTGTTCCCTTATAAGTTCATTGAGGGCAGAGGTTTTTGTTTATTGTTTTTTGACCAATACCCTGAATAGTGCCTTACACATGGCATATGCTCAGTAAATACTTAAGTGAATGAATAAATGCTATTAGGTTGGTATTAATTGTTCTTTAGTTAAATAAAGGTATTAGTTCAGTTTGTTTAGTTCTTTGAAGGTTGGCATGGAGTGACCTATTTTTTTTTTTTTTTTTAAAGATTTATTTATTTATTTGAGAGAGCGAGAATGAGAGAGAGTACATGAGAGGGGGGAGGGTCAGAGGGAGAAGCAGGCTCCTCGCTGAGCAGGGAGCCCGATGCGGGACTCGATCCAGGGACTCCAGGATCATGACCTGAGCCGAAGGCAGTCGCTTAACCAACTGAGCCACCCAGGCGCCCCTGGAGTGACCTATTAACATTAAGTACTAACTGACTGAAGGTGTAGAATTAGAAACTTTGACCACACAAAGGCAGGTTGCACTTTATATTCCACAGCTGGTCAAGATGCTAAGCATAATTAACTTTCAGTTCTGAGTAGGATCTTAAAGTTGCTTTTGTTACTTAATAAATTAGAATAATTTCTGGTTACTTAATAAATTATAGTAACCTCCTGGTTTTATAAAAAATGCATATTCTTTTAGACCATTTAGAAAATACAGAAAAGCGGCGCCTGGGTGGCTCAGATGGTTGAGTGTCTTTCGGCTCAGGTCGTGATCCCAGGGTTCTGGGATTGAGCCCCGTGTCGGGCTCCCTGCTCAGTGGGGAGTCTGCTTCTCCCTCTCCTGCTGCTGCTCCTCCTGCTTGTGCTCTCTTGCTCTGTCAAATAAATAAATAAAATCTTTAAAAAAAAACAAAATGCAGTTTCTTCCTTCTGGTACAGGGAAGGCACCTTTCACGTGGGAATTTTCAAGTTTCTTCAGTTCAAAATAATCAGTATTTGCCAAAGGAGCATATTTTGGCATGTCCTGAACTCCTTCAATACGTACGTAGCAAAACTAACAAAAAGCAAGGAGACTATATAAAAATTTAGGATGGAAAGGGTGGGAGATGAGATTTAGGGAAGGATATACAGTGACTTCATCTCTACTGATAATGTTCCATTTCTTAGGCTGGGTAATGAATTCACAGGTACTACGTTATTTTTTGTACCCTTTTTGTACATAATTTTTCATAATTTTTTAAAGGTAGTGGTAATGTCATATATAGGGAAAGTTGACAGGGTATAGGAGGTTTACAAAGAGAGGAGGCCTGAATATAGTTGGTAGAGAAAAAAGAGAGACTTGATTAGTAAAAGGATGTTTGGTAAATACAGTTAGGACCCAATTACAGTTGGAAGCTAAGAAATAATATTTTCCAGGAGTACTTAGCTGTCTTACTATAGACAGAGGTGGTTGCATGGATTCAGGACTCATATTTATCAAATAGGTGCAAAAGATGGGCAATGGGAGTTTAATTATTGGCAAGAGTAGTTGAAGATTCACTACTGTAAAGATGCTAATAAAAAAATAGAAAAATCAAGGGATTAGTGGCATCCATAAGATCAAAGAAAAGATAAAGTGGAAATAAATGAGCAAGAGAGCTATGTATTTTATTGAAATCTGAAACATTGGGGCGCCTGGGTGGCTCAGTCGTTAAGCGTCTGCATTCGGCTCAGGTCATGATCCCAGGGTCCTGGGATCGAGCCCTGCATCGGGCTCCCTGCTCAGTGGGGAGCCTGCTTCTCCCTCTCCCACTCCCCCTGCTTGTGTTCCCTCTCTCGCTGTGTCTCTCTCTGTCAAATAAATAAATAAAATCTTATAAAAAAAATCTGAAACATTGTAAATTGCACTGTTATTTTATGCATCATTAAGAAAACACTACCAATTGGGCGCCTGGGTGGCTCAGATGGTTAAGCGTCTGCTTTCGGCTCAGGTCATGATCCCAGGGTCCTGGGATCGAGTCCCGCATCGGGCTCCCTGCTCAGCAGGGAGCCTGCTTCTCCCTCTGCCTCTCTCTCTCTCTCTCTCCCTCCCTGTCTCTCATGAATAAATAAATAAAATTTAAAAAAAAAAAACCAAAAACTACCAATTAAACTATGATAGTCTTATGAGTTAGAATTCTAATTATATATTTACTATACAATACAATATTGAAAGTTCTTTTAGTCTTAAGGTGTAAATTTTTACCTTTGGTTACTCTTATATTAAAAAGCAAAATATGAATAAAAATAATTAGTTAAGGGATCCCTAAAACTTTTTCAAATCCAGAGTTTTTTGTTTGTTTTTTTCTTAATCATAGGAAGTTCTCACTGATTTTGTTCAGATTTTCCAAGGAATGCATATGAGGGAGTCATCATCAGTCTTTTGGACTTACTTCTTCACTCAGACTCACTGATGACTATGTTTTTCCAAATTTATCATTCTTTCTGAGATCGACCTTAATGGTCGTAAGGAGGGTGTTTGGAGGTAGTGAACTAGGCATATTAAGTAGTAATCCCAAGTGGGTGTCCAAAGTAAATTATCTCTACATAATTGCATAATTTTAAGAAATGCTATGTCACCAACACTTGATGATATTCATTCTAAGGTTTTGGTGCTGTTGCTGTTTTAGTATTTACACACATGCAGGTAGAACCAACTATTAAGAATATCTCTTGGGCGCCTGGGTGGCTCAGTTGGTTAAGCGACTGCCTTCGGCTCAGGTCATGATCCTGGAGTCCCTGGATCGAGTCCCGCATCGGGCTCCCTGCTCGGCAGGGAGTCTGCTTCTCCCTCTGACCCTCCCCCCTCTCATGTGCTCTCTCTCATTCTCTCTCTCTCAAATAAATAAATAAAATCTTTAAAAAAAAAAAAAAAGAATATCTCTTGGTCAACAGCAGTTAGATGATGCCAGCTGATTATAAAGTGTGTCCTGATTTCATCAATATAAGGATGTGAAATAATGTACATCTTCTATACAGTGAAATTTGGTAGAAAAGTAGTGGTTGTTGTTGGGTTGGTTGTCCAGATTTACAGTTTCAGAGCTGGGGCAGTCGCAGATAATGACAAGAGTGACAATGATAGGGTGGCTACGTGGAGAGGAAACCATCATAACTGGACCTGAGGAAAACAAGGTCAGGTCAGTGTGTTGTATGGATTTTCTGTGATGATGATGGCATGATATAAAGCAGAGAGGAAAACAGATCAGGTGTCAGAGATAGTAATAAAGAATTCATAAATTAAGAGTAAAAAGGGATAAAGGTAGTAGTCATATGGCATGACTTCAAAGGAGTAGGGGTTTTACTTTTACCCACAGTGTATGACACTAGAATCAGGAGGAGACACAATGTCTTCCTAATGTGAAGTATGTAAGCCATGAGCAGCCTCAGAAGAAAGGGTATCTTTAGGGAAGAGGCAGTTTCAGTCAAGGAAATAAAGGTTTATGAAAGAGGATGAGAATGCAGGGATTATAGAGGACTTCATGGGAAGGTTTTAATCAAGGTAAAAGACACAAGCAATGTGGCCATAGTATGAGAGGGGATGATTATTAGCAGGGGGGCTTACTTCTTGAGTAGTGAACATGGACTAACATGGGTATAACATTAAAGTTTGCCCATACCATTAAATGTTGTTGAAAACAGATTTTTTTTTTTTAAGATTTTATTTATTTGAGAAAGAGAGCACAGAGGGAGAGTGAGAGGGAGAAGCAGGCTCCCCACTGAGCAGGGAGCCCAATGTGGGGCTTGATCCCAGGACCCTGGGATCATGACCTGAGCCGAAGGCAGACGCTTAACTGACTGAGCCACCCAGGCGCCCCGAAAACAGATTTTTAAATGGCTGCAGAACTTTGTGTTGAAGGGTATACAGCTTACTTAACTGATATGATGTTGAAAGTTAGGTTGCTTCAAGTTTTTCACTAATGTGAATGGATATTCTGTTATATAATACAGTGAAATATAATAGCACCTAAATCTTTTTGTATATCTTTTTTTTATATCCATACAGTGAACTCCTGAAAGTGGAATTACTGGTTCAAAAGAAATGGATATTTTTTCAGGCTTTTAATACAGTTTGCCAAATTGGAACCATTTCACACTTTCACAATGTAGGAGTATATATTTACTCATTACCTTGCCAGTATTGGATGATACAACTTTAAAAATCTGAATTTGATGATAAAAGTTAATATTTTCATTTTCATCTCCTTAGTTATTGGTGAGACTGAACATTTTTTCATATAGTTAATGGTCATTTATATTTTCTCTTTTCTAAATTTTCTGTTGATAGCCATGTCCATTTTTTCTTAGCATATATAATAAAAATTTTATGTATTTTTTGCAACTCTTAAACAGGCTTTGTACTTACAAAAGAAGCATGTGAATGTGGACAAAGCTCATAATAGAGATTGCTGAGTTGTAGGACCTTTAGTAAATGATCTGTTGCTAAGTTAAAAAAAATAATACAGAACAGGAAGTATTCATTTCTAAGTTCTCAGAGCACAACTGAAAATTATAGCCATAAGCCATTTGGGGAAGGATTGATTCTTGAACTGTTTTTTCTTTAGTTGAGAACAGTTTTGGATAAGTGGATAGGTAAATATCTTATAAAGAAGGCCATATGTGATTTTTTAAAATCTGTGACTTATTAGTTATGGAAAAAGAGATTGATTTCTGCAAAAAAAATATTCAGAACCCTTTTCTGAACTTTTATTTGTTCTTTTTTTTTTTAATTTTTGTTTAATTTTGTAAAAAGTGTGACTGAAGAAAGGTAATTCAATAATATAAATTAATGGTCCAGTATCTTATTTCTTTCCCAGTGTCATTAAACTGTATTCTGTGTATTGGTGAAGGGGCTGTAGTAATATATATAAAACTTATTTCTCTTCTGGCAGTTACCAAAGCCCAGGAGTCAGCCCATCTAAACATGTGTAGTGATGTAAGAAATGCACAATCATGTGGTTTTCTCTTGCATTTATCTGAACTAATTGTGAAGGTTTTAAAAACCATTTCCCTTTTAATTAGATCATATCTGTCAGACTACATCCCAATGAAACATTAGATCGATTAAATAAATTTTTTTTTTTTAGATTTTATTTATTTGGGCAGAGTGTAGAGTGAGAGAGAGCACAAGTGGGGGGAGGGGCAGAGGGAGAGGAGAAGCAGGCTCTCCACTGAGCAAGGAGCCCGATGCAGGGCTCGATCCCAGGACTCTGGGATCATGACCTGAGCCGAAGGCAGCTGCTTAACCGACTGAGCCACCCAGGCACCCGATTAAATAATTTTTATTCTCTACACAGAACAAACGACTAGGGGAGGTAGTAAAGACTAAGAACAGCCAGTCGCGGTGTTTTTCTTAATTCTGCAGTTTATGGTGCCTATACTTGATAACCACATGTGTGTGTATGTGTGTGTGTGTGTGTGTGTGTGCACGCGCAGAGGGTATTATTATATATTATTAGTATCTATAAAATGGACCTGGCATTTTATCTCTTTTTTTATGTTAATTTCTTATTTGGAAATTAAAAGAAACCTACCAACTCTTAGATTAGACATAAAAAATTAAGATGTTGATCAAATATGGCTCCTCTCCCACTTTTAGTGCTGTACACGTAGTAGGCTCTCAGAACATGTTTGTTGAATCAAGTTGAAATATTTGCAAGGAACTACTACTTCAGGTTTTATAAAAGGTTATTTCCCTGAGATTTTTGGTACAAAACCTGTTTTGAAAGATTGGTGTGGTACAATAGCAGTTTTTACACTTTCAGGACAGTTGGAATGTTTACATAAGAGCCAGTTTATAACTTGAATTATTTTTTCTTTAAGATAAAGGCCCAGGGCGCCTGGATGGCTCAGTCAGTAAAGTGGCTGACTCTTGGTTTTGGCTCAGGTCATGATCTCAAGGTGGTGAGTTCCAAGTTCCTTGTAGGGCTCCGCACTGGGTGTGGAGCCTACTTGAGATCTTGAGATTCTTTCTCTCCCTCTCCTCCCTTTGCCCGTCCCTGCTTACACAGAAGCTTGCTCTCTCACACATTAAAAAAAAAAAAAAAAAGATAAAGGCCCTTACGGGGAATAATTTTTATCTTCCTACATTTAAAACTAATGGTAATTTGTGGTTTTATTAGAAGGCACTATTAATGAATACTCTATTCTGTGAACTAATTGGTCTTCAAACATAAAATTAGAATAATTGCATGCCTGCTAATTTTGAAACTAATCAATTAATGACTGTATTGTATGGTTAGATCACTTACATTCATCCTTAATCATATTATTTAACAGCTATTTTTCCTAGGCCATTTGTAGACTAGAATATTTTGGGCAAGAACTAAAGTGTTTTGTGATATCTGGGGCTTTAACTTACGATCCCAAGGTCACAGGCTGCAAGCACTACCAACTGAGCCAGCCAGGCTCTCCTCCTTCCTTTTTATAGAAACCATAGATGGTCCCCAACCTAGAATACTTTGATTTAGGATTTTTCAGCTTTACAGTGGTGCGGAAGTGTTACGCATTCAGTAGAAATTGTACTTCAAATTTTGAATTCCGATCTTTTCGTGGGCTAGTGAAGTGCAGTACTCTTGTCATGATGCAGGGCATTGGCGGTGAACCACAGCTCACTCGTAGTCAGCCATGTGATCATGAGGGTGAACAATCCATACACTTACAACTATTCTGTACCCCTACAACCATTCTTTTACTCACTTTCGGTACAGTATTCAATAAATTACATTAGATATTCAGCACTATATTATAAAGTTGGCTTTGTGTTAGGTGGATTTGCCCAACTGTAGCTAATGTGAGTGTTCTGAACACCTTTCAGGTAGGTTGGGCTAAGCTATGATGTTGGGTAGGTTAGGTGTATTAAATGCATTTCAACTTAAAATATTTTCAGTTTTTTTAAAGATTTTATTTATTTATTTGAGAGAGAGTGTGTGCAAGAGATAACAGCAAGCACAAGAAGAGAGAGGAACAGAGGGAGAGTGAGAAGCAGGCCCCCTGCTGAGCAGGGAACCCGAGGCGGGGCTCCATCCCAGGACCATAGGATCATGACCTGAGCTGAAGGCAGACGCTTAACCCACTAAGCCACCCAGGTGCCCAAATATTTTCAGTTTGTTGGCATTTTAGTGAAAACGTTAAGTCATTGTCAGAGTTCTTTTAGTTAGAAAACTGAGAATCAAATGAGCTTCAAAAGGAGATAATCTTCCCTGACTTTTTCCGCTTACGTTCAGAGTTACCTCTTTATCCACTGATGATGCTGTTAGAATTCCAGGGATACAAGTCTATGAATAGAATTTGTAAAATTACTGTACTCCCTCCATTGTGTTATCACCCTGTAAGTAATAACTGATTTTTTCAAAGGGCAGACAGACACACATCATCCTTCAAAATGGGTATGAACATGGAAACAAAACCTCTTATGTCTCACAGTATATACACTTTACATTGGAAAGGTCCTTCCCAGTCTGCTTATTCTGTATTATATGAGTCTAAAAAGTACTAGCTTTGTGTTTTATTTTTCTAAGTTCAATAGTTTAGGTTGAAGCAACCAGTTTGAAAGTCACAGCAGGTGAACTGTGATTGGAGGAGAGATAGGAAAAAAATAATAAAAGCAAGTAAAAGAAGTAGAAGTCTAGTATTTGGAGACTTACTCTTCTAGTTAGTCCTTAAGACATTACTGAGTCAATGATCAAGAAATACTTAATTTACACTGATTAGAAAGACTGAGACATTAAAAATAGATGGGAAAGAATTCATGAGATATGGTTATTAGAATAGTTAATATTTTAATGTTTAAAATTTATATTCTAATGAGTACAAATGTATCACATAATAGGGAAGTTTGTGTTAAACAAGTAATTAATGTAATATACAAGTAATACACTTAGCATAGCACCTGGTTCAATAAATGTTAGCTGCTGTTTTTGTTATCAGTATCTTTTTCTCTAGTTGTAGTCAGTTTACTGTCACCTGAAATGTCCTTAGTTCTTTGCCTATCCACTTCTTTTAATTTATTAAGTATGTGTTCTATTACTTGTATGGCCTTTGTGAGTCTCCATGGTCATAGGGAACTGGAATTAGGTTTATGTTGTTCTCTTGGTTGCCATGGAAAACAAAGGAAGCACCAATTGATACTGTATAGCTAAAAGCAACAAATGTCAATAGGCTAGAAAACTATAGTCCTAGGGATGAGGATTATATTTTTCAATAAAAGATAAATTCATCTAAGATAAAATTCACATAACATAAAATTTGCCCTTTTGAAGTACACATTTCAGTGTTGGTTAGTATATTTACGAAACCTTATACTTTTAGAGAAAACGTTTTTTTAAGTAGTTTAATTATATATTTTTTCTTAGCTGTAAATGTTTACTTTTGCCCTTGTGGTTACTGCTTCCTAAACACCTCTTGCCTTTTCTTAAATTCTTTTTGATTCAGGTCTAATGTCATATCTCTTTTAGGAAGGCTTTCTTGATTCTTTGCTCCTACAGCCCTTTTTTTTAAAAAAAATCTCTTTATTATATAGCTTATCACATCTATATTATGATTATCTCAGTCTTCCCTTTCAGACCATTTATCTCTCAGGGATAGAGACTGTTCTTATTTTCCCCACTATCTTCAGGAGCTAGAACAATGCCTTAGTACATATTTATTGAATGATTATAACCCCGGATAGTTCTGGCTGCCCCTAAGCCTTAAGCATATAATAAGATCTTGATATACTATATTCAGTGGTGAATATTTTAAAAAATGTGCTTTTTGTTGCTGGGAATCATACCATTAAATGTGTTGGAAGGGACCAGTGCTTCCCCACCCAATACATGCATGTTCACTCACGTTCACATGTGCACACAGAATAATTGAAATCGTAGAGATTGCGTGCCTTAGTGGTGAAGTTGGGAATAAAAAGCCATGTTACCTCATTTTTTTCATGTACCATTCTATTTTCTCTTACACCTTACAGCCTACGCTTTTGATTTACAATAAAATTCAATTGTTTCCTAAGGTTTTGGTAAAAGACCTTGAAAATGTTTATTTAATTATAATATTTTTTCATAATACTTTTCTGGTTTTTAGTATAGGTAAGAAACTAATTGCCAACCAGAATACTGGAAAAGAAATTTTAAATTGGCTTAAACAAAGACAACATTTTTATGTTTTATAGACCTCCGTGAGTGAAAGCCTTCAGAGGGAAGCTGCTAAGAAGCAAGCAATGAAACAGGTAAGGTGGCTGAGGGAATTAAATGTATTTGGTGAAATAAGTATTTCAGTATCAGTTTTGGTATCTAGGTCCTGAGACAGAGCAGAGTAGTTGTGTATAAAGAAATAATTTTATCTTAACCCTTCTTTTCTGAAAATGTTTAAGATGTTTCTTGATTTACATATATTTCAGGTTTTTGTGATAAATTTACATGGAAAAAGCACAATGAAGAATTAACTCTTCATTGCTGTGTTGTAGATTAAACCCATTTCTGCTTTTAGATGACTCAGGAGTCTTATATTGGATTATATGGTTTAATTATTCTTACTAGTGAGCCTACTTTAAAAAAGTCTCTTCACACCAAAGTGGTTTCATAACTTTATAATTATTTGAAATTTGGCTACTGAGAATGGGGAATATCTGATAATTTTCAATAGATTTGCCTTGCACCTTATATTTATATAGTGCTCTGTCATATTTCCAAGCACTTTCTTATACATACATTATATTTTTAAAATTCTCACAAACCTGCCCATGGTCTGTTAAGAAATCTGAAACTTCAAAAGAATAAATTACCCCTCATGATCACACAGCTAATTACAGAACTAGGCGTGAAGGTTTACTAATTTTTCTACTATACCATTGTATCTTAGATTTAGCTGCTGCAGAACATAATGAAATTAAACAATGGCATAGTACCTTTCTTTTTAATTTTAATTTTTTCCTCTCCACATTTTCTTTAACCTTTGGCATCTGTTTCTCTCGTCTACCTGGAATCCTGCATGAGGATAAATTTGTTAAACGCTTTCTAATGTGCCAGATACTATGGCAACCACTTTTTTTTTAATGAAGCTGATACTGTTTGTATAAAGCTGATAACAACAGCACATCATAGAATATATTACTTAGAGCCATATACATATGTGGGGGGAAAAGGAAGAGAAAATAAGCATTAAATTTAGAATATTGTTTACATCTGTGTGGTAGGCAAAGGGAATCATGGAGGAACACATAGATAACTTTGAAGATACTCGTAATATTCTAGTTTGTAAGCTGGGTGACATATTCTTGAGTGTGAGTTCTGTTTTATTGCGTGGGTGTGTGTGTATGCTATTTTTTCTGTTTGAAACACTACATAAAAATAACTTTTATTTTTAATTTTTTAAATTTTTAAATACTTTTTTATTTAAATTCAGTTAATTAACATATAATGTATTATTGGTTTCTGAGGTAGAGGTCAGTGATTCATCAGTCTTAGAGAATACCCAGATGGCAACCACTTTTTTTGTTGTTGTTGTTTAAGATTTTATTTATTTATTTGACACAGAGAGAGAGAGAGAGAGCACGAGCAAGGGGAGCAGCAGAGGGAGAGGGAGAAGCAGGCTCTGCTGAGCAGCCCAATGCGGGGCTCGATCCCAGGACCCTGGGATCATGACCTGAGCTGAAGGCAGACGCTCAATGACTGAGCCACCCAGGCGCCCCTTCTTACCTACTTTTTAAAGCATAAATCCCAAATCTAATTTTATTCTTAATCCTAGCTGTCCAAAACCACTTTTCCTATTAGTGAGACTTTTTCTCATAGTTTGCTTGCAAGTTAGGAGTGCTCCTATAGCTATTCTTGTACCTTTACCTGCCTGCTGCCCCTTTGATCTCTCATCTGTACTTCCTGCTTTTCACTCTATTCCCCATCCACTTGGATGATTTAGCTCTTGTCTTCTGCTTTAATCCCAAACTAACTTTTATGATGAAGAATACTAACTTGACTGCATTTACTAAATCTAAGATACAATACTCTTAGAAATGGGGTATTTTATTTTTTTAAGGTATTACTTTTTTATTTAAATTCAATTAATTAACATATAGTGTATTATTATTAGTTTCAGAGGTAGAGTTCAGTGATTCATCAGTTGTATTTAACATCCAGTGCTCATCACATCACGTGCCCTCCTTAATGCCTGACATCCTGTTACCCCATCCCCCCCACTCCCCGCCCCTCCAGCAGCCCCCAGTTTGTTTCCTATGACTAAGAGTCTCTTACAGTTTGTCTTCCTGTGTGATTTCGTCTTGTTTTATTTTTCCCTCCCTTCCCCTATGCTTCTCTGTTTGGTTTCTTAAATTCCACGTATTTTTTTTTTAAGATTTTATCAGTTGAGAGAGAGGGAGCAGAGAGAGAGCACGAGCAGGGGGAGGGGCAGAGGGAGAGGGAGAAGCAGACTCCCAGCTGAGCAGGGAGCCCAACTTGGGGTTCCATCCCAGTACCCTGGGATCATGACCTGAGCTGAAGGCAGATGCTTAACTGACTGAGCCACCCAGGTGCCCCTTAAATTCCACATATGAGTGAAAGCATATGATAATTGTCTTTCTCTGATTGACTTATTTCACTTAGCATAATACACTCTAGTTCCATCCATGTCATTGCAAATGGCAAGATTTTTTTTTTTCTTTTTGATGGCCGAGTAATATTCCATTGTGTATGTATACCACATCTTCTTTATCCATTCATCTGTCAATGGACATCTGGGCTCTTTCCATAATTTGGCTATTATATAATGCTATAAACAATGGGGTGCAGGTGTCCCTTCAGATCACTACATTTGTATCTTTGGGGTAAATACCTAGTAGTGCAGTTGCTGGGTTGTAGGGTAGCTCTATTTTTAACTTTTTGAGGAACCCCTGTAATGTTTTCCAGAGTGGCTGCACCAGCTTGCATTCCCACCAACAGTGTAAGAGGGTTCCCCTTTCTCCACATCCTCACCAACATCTGTTGTTTCCTGACTTGTTAATTTTAGCCATTCTGACCAGTGTGAGGTGGTATCTCATTGTGGTTTTGATTTGTATTTCCCTGATGCTGAGTGACCTTGAGCATTTTTTCATGTGTCTCTTGGCCATTTGTATGTCTTCTTTGGAGAAATGTCTGTTCATGTCTTCTGCCCATTTCTTGATTGGATTATTTGTTCTTTGGGTGTTGAGTCTGATAAGTTCTTTATAGATTTTGGGTACTAGCCCTTTATGCTATATGTCATTTGCAAATATCTTCTCCCACTCTGTAGGTTGCCTTTTGGTTTTGTTGATTGTTCCCTTTGCTGTGCAGAAGCTTTTTATCTTGAAGAAGTCCCAGTAGTTCATTTTTGCCCTTGCTTCCCTTGCCTTTGGAGACGTGTCTAGCAAGAAGTTGCTGCAACCGAGGTCAAAGAGGTTGCTGTCTGTGTTCTCCTCAAGGACTTTGATTGATTCCTGTCTCACATTTAGGTCTTTCATCTGTTTTGTGTCTTTTTTTGTGTATGGTGTAAAAAAATGGTCCAGTTTCATTCTCCTGCATGTGGCTGTCCAGTTTTCCCAACACCATTTGTTGAAGACGCTGTCTTTTTTCCATTGTATATTCTTTCCTGCTTTGTTGAAGATTAGTTGACCATAGAGTTGAGGGTCCGTTTCTGGGTTCTCTATTGTGTTCCGTTGATCTATGTGTCTGTTTTTGTGCCAGTACCATACTGTCTTGGTGATTACAGCTTTGTAATAGAGCTTGAAGTCTGGAATTGTGATGCTGCCAGCTATGGTTTTCTTTTTCAACATTCCTTTGATTATTATACACGGTGGTCTTTTCTGGTTCCATACAGATTTTAGGATTGTGTGTTCCAACTCTGTGAAAAATGCTCGTTGTTATTTTGATAGGGATTGCATTGAATGTATAGTTGCTCTACGTAGCATAGAGATTTTAACAATATTTGTTCTTCCAGTCCATGAGCATGGAACATTTTTCCATTTCTTTGTGTCCTCAGTATCTTTTATGAGTGTTCTAGAGTTTTCTGATGACAGATCCTTTGCCTCTTTGGTTAGGTTTATTCCTAGGTATCTTACAGTTTTTGGTGCACTTGTAAATGGGATCAGTTCCTTAATTTCTCTTTCTTCTGTCTCATTTTTAGTGTATAGAAATGCAACTGATTTCTTTGCATTGATTTTATATCCTGCCACTTTGATGAATTCCTGTATGAGTTCTAGCAATTTTCGGGTGGAGTCTTTTCCACATAGAGCATCATGTCATCTGCGAAGAGTGAGAGTGTGACTTCCTTCTTTGCCCATTCAAATTCCTTTTAAGAAATGGGGTGTTTTAATAGTTAGACAACACTTTTTTTTCTTTCTGTTCTTTTATCTGGTCTTCAAGTGCACAGGACTGATGATGGCAACATTATCTTACTCCCTATTTCATTGGAAAAGCTGTTAAATGTCATCATTAGGTGTAATATTTGCAGTAGGTCTTTGGTAGATATCTATTGTCAAGCTAAGTTCAGAAGTTCTTCTCTGATCTTGGTTTGAGGTGTTTTGTTTATTTTTAAAAATCCTATATGAAAAAAAATCATATATGAATGAACTGTATAAAGTAGATAATACAACAACTTGGAAGGTAGATACAATTATTATCCTCATTTTTTTAGATGAAAACTGAGGCACAAAAAGATTACACAAACTTGCCCCGAGTAGCTAATAAGTTATAGAGCCAGGATTCAAACCCAGGCAGCCTGGCTCCAGACCGATGTTTATATTTTCAGTCTAAAATGTGATTGATAGAATTTTTGTAATATATATCTGATTCATGATCCTCTCTCAAAAAAGTTAACCAAGACTTTTTATCGTATGTTTTAGCTGGTTCATATTTTTTAGACATGTTTGTTTGTTTATTTTAGACCAAACTAGAAATCCAGAAGGCCCTTGCAGAAGATTCCACTGTATATGAATATGACAGTATTTATGATGAAATGCAGAAAAAAAAGGAGGAAAATAATCCCAAATTGCTTTTGGGAAAAGACCGAAAGGTTTGTAGCTGAAAATACAAATTTCTTTGACCTCAACCTGTATTTTAAAGATTTATTTATTTATTTTAGAGTGAGAGCGTGCATGTGCAAGTGAGGGGTGGGAGAGGGTAGAGGGAGAGAATCTCAAGCAGACTCCCCGCTGAGTGTGAAGCCTGACATGGGGCTTGATCTCACTACCTTGAGATCATGACCTGAGCTGAAATCAAGAGTTGGATGCTTAGCTGACTGAGCCACCCAGGTACCCCTTGACCTGCATTTTATTTCTTAATCTTATTTAGCATGAGGAATGATCTGAGAAAAAGCTTTTATAAGGGTATTTGAAGTGTGAAGAGCCCCTAGTTCCAGATAATACAGTTTTGATTTAGAACCCACAAAGCCCTGCATTTAGTATCCTAATAGTGAGTAAATTATCTAACAATAAAAACAGTAAGTTTTGATTTTTTGTTTTACCACCTTCACAAATAAATTTTTGAACTTTTTTTTCTTAGAAAGTCTTTGTATTAGGGGCACCTGGGTGGCTCAGTCAGTTGGACATCTGCCTTCGGCTCAGGTCATGGTCCCGGAGTACCGGGATCGAGCCCCACGTTGGGCTCCCTGCTCAGCCGGGGGTCTGCTTCTCCCTCTCCCTCTGCTCCTCCCGCTATTCATGCTCTCTCTCGATCTCTCTCTCAAATAAAAAAAAATACTAAAAAAAAAAAATCTTTGTATTAGAAACTCCTCTTCCTGTCCATATATTTGTGTTTTATCATCCTCTCATTTCTTTATTGCTTTCAAGCTGGTAACTGAATCATCTGCACATATGATCATATTTTTAGTTTGAAAAAATAATTGAGAGTGGGGTCTTGATATAAATTCACACTGTCATTCTTTTTCTTTCACAAGCACAGACTGATTTTTAAAGATCTTTACATTTTATAGTATGTACAAGTAGGGTAGTGGTGTAAAATTACAGCTATTTTTTTTTTTAAATAGGCTCCATGTGGAGCCCAGTGCAGGGCTTGAACTCATGACCCCGAGTTCAAGACCTGAGCTGAGATCGAGTCAGACACTTAACCAACTGAGCCACTCGGGAGCCCCCATGTATTCTTTTAAATAACCGTATTTCAACTAATGTGAAAAACTAGTAAGAACCTTTCTGTTTCACTTATCTGTTGAAGTATTGAGATAATACCTGTAAAAAGGGTGAAAACACAGTGGAAAAATTACTTAGTTTGAAATTTTAAAGTAAAATAGGATTTTGAATAATTTCTGTCTTTACACTTAAATTTTTCTTGAAAAGAATTTTAGTTTCAGTCTTGCTAGTTAAATTTATATTTAATTTTGAGATGATGACAGTCCCACCTATTTGGACTAGCCATTTTTATCTTAATAAATTCATGATAAAAACAGAATATTCTTAATTTTTATCCTTGATTCTTCCCTAAATCTTACTTTTTTCCTCTAGCCCAAGTATATTCACAACCTACTAAAAGCAGTTGAGATCAGAAAAAAGGAACAGGAAAAGAGAATGGAAAAAAAAATACAGAGAGAACGAGAAATGGAGAAGGGAGAATTTGATGATAAGGAGGCATTTGTGACATCTGCCTATAAGAAAAAACTGCAAGAGAGAGCTGAAGAGGAAGAAAGAGAAAAAAGGGCTGCTGCACTCGAAGGTGAACTGGAAGAGGGAGGAGGGGAGAAGAAAACAGAAGCAGCAAAATTCTGCCCTGTGGTTTCGCCATTTGCTCTGTCCCTGAACTTCTAGATTATAATGTTGTGGTCCTCATTTGTGTATATGAACTCGAGGTGTAGATACGATATTCTGTGATATTATAAAACGGAGAAAAGACGATGACTAAAAACATAGCTGTACTTTTATTTATTTTTTAAAGATTTTATTTATTTATTTGACAGGAGAGAGACACAGCAAGAGAGGGAACACAAGCAGGGGGAGTGGGAGAAGGAGAAGCAGGCTTCCCGCTAAGCAGGGAGCCCGATGCGGGGCTCGATCCCAGGACCCTGGGATCATGACCCAAACCGAAGGCAAACGCTTAAACAACTGAGCCACCCAGGCGCCCCATAGCTGTACTTTTAGTAACTATTACTTCTACTGGACTTTTCACATCTCTCATTTTGTTTCTTAAAACTATGGCCATTACAAGTCATTGCCTTAGAAAATAATTCCAAATGTAAAAAACCTTTATTATAAGTCATACACCACATGATATTTGTCAGAAGCAATATAAACTAAGATTTAAATCCTACTTATATTTTCTGGGTTTAGAAAACTAGAGTAACATCACTCAAGGAACTGGGTGGGCCTTCAGAAAAAGAATAATGTTAATTCAAGAAAGAACAAAAATGTGCAGGAGCCAAAGAATGTCTTAGGGCTTTACTTCAGTACTTTCTAATCGTGGTCATTTCTCAAGATCTAAGTACATTGTATACTTACAAATAACTTAACTGGCAAATGCTCATAGAAGTTTTAAATAGAAGGAAATCAAATCTATAATATTCTGTCTAAGCATGTACTATGTGTTTATATAGAATACCAGTTGGCAAATTTTCTGTGAAGGACCAGATAAGTAAATATTTTAGGCTTTGTGTACCATATGATCTCTGCTGGAGCTACTAAATTCTGCCTTTCTAATGGAAAAGCAGCTTTAAACAATAAATGAACAAGGCTACATTCCAATAAAAATTTCTTTACAAAAACAGTAGGCCACATTTGGCATGCAGGCTATAGTTTGCCAGCTAGATCCAAAGAGTAGTTGATACACTGTGTATGTTACATTCTCTGTACCTTTGAAACTGAACTGTGTTGTGCCTTGTTGAATCTATTCCTCTCACTTTTGCTTGCCCTCTCTTAGCACGTTTGGATGTAACCAAGCAGAAAGATCTCAGTGGATTTTATAGACACCTATTAAATCAAGCAGTTGGTGAAGAGGAAGTACCTACATGCAGCTTTCGTGAAGCCAGGTGAGCCGCGGCATATGGAATAGTAGAAGAAAGATTCCTTTCATGATCTGTGGTTGTGGGATCATTTTAACCCTCTGAAAGATGGAGGATTGCAGCACTGCATATTGTGTTGTCAGCCAAACCTGACCTAATTGAATTGCTAGGGATTTACAGTTTCTTAATTCAAAACCTACGGATTACATGTATGTTCAAATAGTATATAAGAGAAGTGGTTTATTTTCGTAAATAGAACTCGGCCTCTATAAAACAGAAGGTTCACATATCAAGGGCTAGAATGCACTACCTGATATGTAGCCACATTGCAAATACTCAGTGGCCACATTTGGCTAGTGGCTACCATACTAGATGGCACAGATATGAACATTACCATGTCTGTAGATACGTCCATTAGCACTGGCATAGAAAGTAAGGATTGGAGAGGTTTTTTGATAAAATTATAAGATATTGTAGGAATGGTGAAATGACTGTCATAAGTATATAGCTGAAGGTAAAAGGGAGAATTTGTCCTAAGCTTGTATCTGAGTAAATGGTTTTTTGGATCAGAAACATTCATATTAGAGGATCTAAGTCTGTGTTGCTGGGAAAAGGAAAGAGTAGAATTAAGGCTAAAGAGACAGAATTAGATTTATACTCCACCTTCCCTCCCCCCCTCCAAATGCTGGGTTTGATTACAAAATTCATGAAAATTGTGAGTCTAAGAAAGTATATTTGAAGACAGATTTTTGAGTGGAAAATTAGAATTTCAATTAGAGTTTCATCTGGAATAGTTGTGAGGCCAGCCATGAAACTCCATAATGTCATTTAATAGTTGTACTTTTCTCAGAGTCTAATAATAGAATTCCAAAGTATTAGATAATCCTTCAGCCAAGACAGTTCTGCCAGCAGTTCCCAGAGAACCACAGTTGTTCTCTTAGCATGATTATTATGCGATCAGTAAGAATGAACATGTGGCTAATGTAAATAAATTAGCCACACTTACCAGTTGGGAAAATGTAGGTGATGTAAACAATTTTTAGTGTTATTGATTGTAATCAGATGGATTCACGTATTCCTATTTTGTTGTGATAGGTGCCAGGGGGTAATACCGGGATGCTCGTGCCTTTTTAATCATAAGAGATTATTTAGTGATATTTAGAATTAGATTTTGCTGTCAAAATATCTCAGCTATTTCCAGGACTATTCTTGAATTTTTTAAAAAGAAAGGAATAAGAATCCAACAAAGAGCTGCAACTTGAACTTCATGTTGTGAAAATAGTACTTAGATCCAGAATATATCTTACTTTTCCCAATTTTTCTTTGTCATGCTTAACAAAAATGAAGACCTTACACAGACTTATGCCTAAAGATTCTAGTGGTCCAATACAGAAAGGCTCATTTTCTCTATTTCACTTCTACCTTTTTCTGAAAATATTCTGAATGGTTAGAAAATACTAGTTTGGGGGCACCTGGATGGCTCAGTGGGTTAAGCGACTGCCTTTGGCTCAGGTCGTGATCTCAGGGTCCTGGGATCGAGTCCCACGTCGGGCTCCCTGCTCATCGGGGAGCCTGCTCCCTCTGACCCTCTCCCTTGTCATGCTGTTTCTCTCTCTCAAAAAATAAAAAGAAAATACTAGTTTGCAGATGTTTACAAGGTAAATAGACAGCACCTTTTTGCATTTAGTAGTTGCATTGGTTTAAGTATTGAGAAAAATTATATGAACACTTCATGTGCTTATTACTACAGTGATAATGTGGCATTTTGTGTTATATTATTTGTTTTAAGGTCTGGGATAAAGGAGGAGAAATCAAGGGGTTATTCTGATGAAGTAAGTTCAGAGAACAGAATACCACATGAGAAATGCAGTCTCCAAACTGTTGTGCAAGCAGAGGAAAACCCAGATGCAGACAGTGACTTTTATGCTAATAGTGAGGATGATGAAATGGAAGAAAATAATAAAGTGAACTGCAGAAGGAAAAAGGTCACAGAGACCTCCGAGAGTGACTCCAAGCATCAGAGAAATCAAGCGCACTCACGGTCTTCTAGTGAAGAAAGAGAGCATGGTACCAAATGTCACACGAAAAGGTCCAAGTCAGGAGTTCATGAGAAAAGGGAAGATCAGCACCAAGAGAGACAATCCAGGGATCATGAGAACTATTACACTGACCGTGGTTCCCGAAAAGAAAAGGATTCTCAGAGGCACAGAGAGGTCAGTCACAGAGCTTCTCACTGGAAGAGGCATGAACACGAAGATAAACTGAGGGGAAGAGACCAAAGAGAAAGAAATGACAGAGATTGGAAAAGGGAGAAAGACAGGGAGAAATACTCCCCAAGAGAACAAGAAAGAGATAGACCACGAAATGATCATGACCGACACAGTGAGAAAGGAGGAGAGAAAGAGAAAAGCAAAGAAAAGGAAGAGCATATGAAAGCAAGGAAAGAAAGATATGAAAACAGTGATAAGTACAGAGATAGAGAACGAGAAATAAGTGTTCAATCTTCAGAAAGAAGCCGAGACAAAAAAGAAAGCAGCCCAAATTCTAGGGCAAAGGATAGGTTTCTTGACCGGGAAAGATCCAATAAAATGAGAAATACGGAAAAGGACAAAGAAAGAAACCCAGAAAAACCCTCCAGTTCTGAAACATCCCTGGGAGCAAAACACATACTCACAGAGGGATGCCAAGAGATGGGCAAAGAACAAGAGAGACCACATGAGGTGGGGAACAAGTTTGCAAAACGAAGCAATGAAGAAACTGTAATGTCGGCTAGAGACAGGTACCTGGCCAGGCAAATGGCACGGGTTAATGCAAAGACATATATTGAGAAAGAAGACGATTGATAACTGCCCAAATAGAAAGACCTGTGGAAGCACAAAAATTGTAACTCCTGGACCATGCTGTGTGAAGGCACAAAGGAGTGTATTAACAGTGGTTGGGAGGGTATTTTTTAATATATTTTCAGAATTCATTTTTGGTTAAGTAAAAAATAAGTCCTTTTTTCTTGAATGTTTGAGTGAATTGATATATATATTACCAATACCACATTCTTGTTTGTAATCAAGCCACTTAAAGAATGTTAAATCCCTATAGTTACTTAATGAGGAAAATGGGCTCCACTGTAGCTATTAAAAAATAATTCAAACAACTCCCCTAATAATGTTGGTTTTGTTGCAGGGAGGTGTTAGGTTTATAAATACTGTATTCTAGATAAAAATATGGATTTGAGGGGCGCCTGGGTGGCTCAATCGTTAAGCGCCTGCCTTCAGCTCAGGTCATGATCCCAGGGTTGTGGGATCGAGCCCCTCATCAGGCTCCCTGCTCAGTGGGAGGCCTGCTTCTCCCTCTCCCACTCCCCCTGCTTGTGTTCCCTCTCAGTGTCTCTCTCTGTCAAATAAATAAAATCTTTAAAAAAAAAATTTTTTTTTTAAATGTGGATTTGAACAATAGAGACTATTGTTATACTTCACATTCTGAAATTTGTGTTAATGTATAATGGATCATACATCTTGTGTAAGTAACTTTCTAGCTCACAGCACATTTGGCTTAAATGCAAATAAAAATAGTGATGTGTTTGTACATTTAATTCATGCTCATATTTTATTTTAAAAGTATGTCACTCATTTATGCCACAGTTCCTCTTTTATTTTTTTAATTTTAAAAATCACTTTAATTCTGATCCCCTATCAAGTTAGTAAATTGGTTATGTTATTTCAGTCAGTTTTAGGTAAGGGTAAAAAGATGGAGACATTTAGTCAAAATGAAGTTAGCTAAAGATTCAGGTAGCCTATTTAAGAGCCTGTCTTATTTTATATACTTAAGAAACTTAATATTTGGGGGCACCTGTGTGGGTCATTTGGTTAAATGTCTGACTTGATTTCAGCTCAGGTTGTGATCTCAGGGTCATGAGATCGAGTTCCATGTCAGGCTCCTGTGCTGGGTGAGATTCTCCCTCTCCTCTGCCCCTCCCCTGCTCTCTCTAAAAAAAAAAAAAAAGAATACTGAGTTTTAGAAAAGACATAATATTAAGGATCAAATTTAGCATTCATAAATCATTTTATTATAGCTTTAAAGCCAAAAAGGGAAAGTAACAAGAAATCTAATGCCCATATCTCTTGACTGATACATTAAATATCAGTTGCATCCTAATAATTTAAAAAGATCAGTGATGGGGCGCCTGGGTGGCTCAGTCAGTTAAGCGTCTGCCTTCAGCTCAGGTCATGATCTCAGGGTCCTGGGATCGAGCTCCATGTCAGGCTCCCTGCTCAGCGGAAAATCTACTTCTTTCTCTGCCTCTGTGTGCGCTCTCTCAAGTAAATAAAATCTTTAAATAAAAATAAAATAGATCAGTGACAGACACTTAAAAAGCACTGAGTACATGTACACAGAGGGAGTCATATAATATAACTGAAAAAGTTCAGGTGAGATGATGGAAGAGCATGAGTGACAGGCTAAAAATCTTCGACCTCTGTAGGGGAATATGGTTCCTTTGTTGGAGTTGTTATAAGTAGAGCCATATATTAGATTAAATTTTTTTAAAGATTTTATTTATTTGACAGAGCACAAGCAGGGGGAGCAGCAGAGGGAGAGGGAGAAGCAGACTCCCCACTGAGCAGGGAGCCTGATGTGGGGCTCGATCCCAGGACCCTGGGATCATGACCTGAGCCGAAGGCAGATGCTCAACCAACTGAGCCACCCAGGTGCCCCTAGAAAGATTAATTTAACTATAGTATGTAAGCTATAGTCAGGGAGGGAGAGACTGGAGATAAATCTGATAAGAAATTAGATTTCTTTCCCCCAGTAGTTCAGAGACTTTCACAAAGCAGCTTGGATGCTTTGGATAGGAAAAGCTATATATTACTCTTAACAAAATTTGACATAACTCAGGGACGAACTACAAATTAAGGGTTTTCTTTTGATCTCCAGATACATAGATGTTTTTGCCTCTCTCGCATTCATTTTACCCTTTTCTGAGAACAGTGCCTTGGTTTTCCCTTGGGGAAGTACCCCTTCACTACTTAATCCAGTGGTTCAAATGGGGTGGAAGAGGCTCCAGGAAAGGTATGTGACTTAAGCGAGGCCAAGTCAGACTTAAAGAGATGTTTTCCACTACCATTGCCAACTTCAAAGGTGAGGTAAGTCCAGAGTTGTATGGGAGAATGAGTGCCTCACTGCCTGACAGGCTAATTGGTTAACACGGAATGAACACATCCAGTGCAAAAAGAGAACATTACCTGACCCACAGAAGCTCTCTTCACACCCCTTCCTGGCTTCCTTATTACCCCTTCCCCTTTCACTTTTTTTTAAAGATTTTACTTATTGGAGAGAAAGCATAAGCCGGGGAGGAGCAGAGGGAGAAGGACAAGCAGACTCCACGCTGAGCAAAGAGTCCGATGTGGGGCTCGATCCCATGACCCATGAGATCATGACCTGAGCCAAAACCAAAAGCTGGAAGCTTAACTGACCACCCAGGCACCCCCTCCCACTTTGACTTTTAACACCATAGATTTCTTGTTTTCTAGATTTTATGGTACTTACACATTCTACTGCAGTTGGACATTGAGTTATTTCCTGTTTGGGGTTATTATGAATACACTTCTAGGAGCATTCTGGTCCTTGTCAAAATTTTAGCATGTACATGTATATGTTTTGGTTGGGTATTTCCTAGGGATGGAATTGCTGACCCATAGGTTATGCATAGTGTAGCTTTATTAGGTACTGTCAGTTATCCAAAATATACATCATCAATGTATTCTCATACATTGCTCCACGTTCTTGCTTACACTTGATAACTGTTTACCTTTTGTCTTTTGAGTTTTGTCGTTCTGTTGGGTGTGATGATATCTCACGGTTTTGTGGTTCCCTTATGGCTGCCATATATTTATTAGCATTTGAATACTCCCTTTTGAAGAGTGTTTCTTTTGCCTATCTTGGAGGGCTTGGGGCTATTATCTGCCTTTTCTCATGACCTAAATTATTTTTTATTTTTTTATTTTTTTAGAGTGGGAGAGAGAATCCCAAGCAGGCTCCATGCCCAGTGCAGAGCCTGATGCGGGGCTCGATCTCAACCCCAAGATCATAACCCAAGCCAAAATCAAAAGTAAAACATTTAGGGGCACCTGGGTGTCTCAGTCGTTAAGCTTCTGCCTTCGGCTCGGGTCGTGATCCCGGGGTCCTGGGATCAAGTCCCACATCGGGCTCCCTGCTCAGCGGGAAGTCTGCTTCTCCCTCTCCCACTCCCCCTGCTTGTGTTCCTTCTCTCGCTGTGTCTCTCTCTGTCAAATAAATAAAATCTTTAAAAAGAAAAAAAAAAAAAAAGGACATTTAACCAACTGAGCCACCCAGACGCTCCAATTCTTTATATATTCTAGGTAGGAGTTGTCTTTGCAAGTAATTTCTCCCCCTCAGTGGTTTGCCTTTTCACTCTCAATGGTATCTATTAATGAACAGAAATCTTTAATTGTCATAAAGTTCAAGTTAATCAAAAGTTAAAATTTAAAGCTCACTTCCTCAGTTGCCTAGACATTTGAAGATGTCAATAGCCGCATGTATCTAGTGGCTACCATATAGGAAAGTGCAGATTGATAGAACATTTCTACCATTGCAGAAAGTTCTGGACAGCACTCTTCTAGAAGCATAATGCTTCTACAGTAATGTCTACTTTTCACAATTAGATTCACCATGCACCTGGAAAGAATGTTTTATATAGTATAATATGGGGAGTAAGATTTTTTTCCAACTGGGTAGCAAATAGACTCATCGGTGAGTGAAAATTTGTTCAAATTAAAACCACAGTGAATACCACCAAACATCCACTGAGAATGGCAAAAATACTTAGATACAATACTAAGTGTTGCTTTCGACATGGAGCAGTAGTCATCTATGCTACCAGTGGGAAATGAGCTTGTAGAACCTTTCTTGAAAACAACGTGGGGGCGCCTGGGTGGCTCAGTCGTTAAGCGTCTGCCTTCGGCTCAGGTCATGATCCCAGCGTCCTGGGATCGAGCCCCGCATCGGGCTCCCCGCTCCGCGGGAAGCCTGCTTCTCCCTCTGCCACTCCCCCTGCTTGTGTTCCCTCTCTCGCTGTGTCTCTCTCTGTCAAATAAATAAATAAAATCTTTAAAAAAAAAAAAAAAGAAAGAAAGAAAACAACGTGGTGATGCACGTTTTCTGTAACTTGTGTTTTTCCACGGGTGCACCAGGAATTTTCATGATAGTGTTTTTCATCGAACCAGAAATAACCTAGAATGTCACCATTAGTAAATGAATCTGGTATCCATATAGACACAATACAGTGAAAACACTAGAGCTACACACAATTGGGATGAATTTCACAGTATTGTAAGAAAAAGTAATTTGCTTTGTTATTTTTAAAAGAAGCAAAATGATACCATATATAGATACATGGTAAGTAAAACTAAGAAAAAGCAAGGAAATGATTGTTAGAGTCAAGATTCATGATACAAGAGAGGTACACACAGGGCTTCTAGATGCTGACAATGTTCCACTTCTTGACTTGGATGGTAGTTACTTGGCTGTTCTTTTCATTGTAAATATATTTTATATATTCTGTACGTGTAATATATCTCAACATTTTTGTAATCTTACTTTTTTTAAAGATTTTATTTATTTGACAGAGACAGCAAGAGAGGGAACACAAGCAGGGGGAGTGGGAGAGGGAGAAGCAGGCTTCCCGCTGAGCAGAGAGCCCAATGCGGGGCTCGATCCCAGGACCCTGGGATCCTGACCTGAGCCGAAGGCAGACGCTTAACGACTGAGCCACCCAGGTGCCCCAACATTTCTGTAATCTTAAAATTTCTAGGGCGCCTGGGTGGCTCAGTCGTTAAGCGTCTGCCTTCGGCTCAGGTCATGGTCCCAGGGTCCTGGGA